>NC_082647.1:99282542-99582542 GCF_028023285.1 Balaenoptera ricei | reverse complement strand
GGAGAGGAAGAAAAAAGAACTGTATCCCCTTAGTCACTCATTATCAGGAAAGAAAACATTTCTGGAAGCCCTCCAGCAGACCTATCTTTACACCTTGTTGGCCGGAAAGGGTTGTTTGTTGACTCCTCCACCCATCTTAACACCCCCATGGTTTATATCCGGTGGCCGGAAAAAGGGCTCCCTTCCTTGTCCCCCACTACTGAAAGTATTGTGGTGCAGTGTACCGGGAGGGAGCAGGGAGATCTCCTCAGGAGGCAATCAGTGGTGTCTTCATCACTCCTCTCAGGAACATGATTAAAGGATTCTAAATGCTGGGAAAAGGTCCCTGTACAGTTTACTGCATGAACTCCTTATGGTCTGTCTGTTATCAAATGATGCCAGTAAAGTTCATGTTAAGGAACTAAGCTTTTGCACATAACTCAGAGCACTGCCAATCCTTCCTCCATTCATCCTCCTCTAGGACACAACGTAAATTCCCAGCACACACGCTCCTGTGCAGGACCCTGCGAGCCTTCTCTCAGCGTCATCTCAACCTTTGTGTTGAGAAGCACAGAGTTGTACTTCTTAACTTGGGCATTTTCTCACTTTCCATTTTTGAAAACAAAGATTCCTTCTTCTAACCTCCTTTAATCAAACTCATCTCAGATATTGCAACTCTAATGTACTTCCTCCTTCAAGGGAAAGTGAAGAAACATTTCTTCAAAAGTGCTGTAGGAAGGTAGGCTGGGTTCTGTTTTTGAAATGAGATGAAGTTGTGTTTTTCTGCCTGCTCATGAAAATGTCTTGCCTGATAAGTTCTGTGAGTCATGCAACTTAGAAACCCATAGACTTCCTGCTTGATTCCAGTAATGATTCATAATTTTATCATCTAGTTTGTGCTTTAAAGCTATTTCAAGAAGATAAATACATGCGGTAAGAATGTCTTAGTTGATTTTTGTATTCCTTCTTTCCCTTTCCTTTCCCAACATTAAAATAAAGAAATGAAACATGATCTCAATATCAAGACAATCTAAACTGTTGGAGGAGGTAATCAAGAGGATGTGACCACTGGTTGTCCCACAAACTGGACCCAGGCAATAGAAGGCTCCTCCCTCCCTCCCCTGTCCTTGGAATGAACACTCCACTTACCTTCCCGGAGCTGGAAGAGGAGATCTTATAAAGATCTTGTAAAGAGCTGGAAGAAAAGATCTACAGTCATCAAGACTGTATGGTACTGGCACACAAACAGAAATATAGATCAATGGGACAGGATAGAAATTCCAGAGATAAACCCACGCACCCATGGTCACCTAATCCGTGACAAAGGAGCCCAGAATATACAATGGAGAAAAGACAGCCTCTTCAGTAAGTGGTGCTGGGAAGACTGGACAGCTCCATGTAGAAGAATGAAATTAGAATACTCCCTAACACCATACACAAAAATAAACTCCAAATGGATTAGAGACCTAAATGTAAGACCAGACACTATAAAACTCTTAGAGGAAAACATAGGCAGAACACTCTTTGACATAAATCACAGCAAGATCTTCTTTGATCCACCTCCTAGAGTGATGAAAATAAAAACAAAAGTAATCAAATGGGATCTAATTAAACTTAAAAGCTTTTGCACAGCAAAGGAAACCATAAAGAAAACAAAAAGACAGCTCTCAGAATGGGAGAAACTATTTGCAAAGGAAGCAACTGACAAGGGATTAACCTCCAAAATATACAAACAGCTCATGAAGCTCAATATCAAAAAAACAAGTAACCCAATCAAAAAATGGGAAGATCTAAATAGACATTTCTCCAAAAAAGACATACAGATGTCCAAAAAACATGAAAAGATGCTCAACATCACTAATTATTAGAGAAATGCAAGTCAAAACTACTTTGAGGTATCGCCTCACACCAGTCAGAATGGCCATCATCAAAAAATCTACAAACAATTACTGCTGGAGAGGGTGTGGAGAAAAGGGAACCCTCCTACCTGTGGGTGGGAATGTAAATTGGTGCAGCCACTATGGAGAACAGTATGGAGGTTCCTTAAAAAACTAAAAATAGAGTTAGCATATGACCCAGCAATCCCACTGCTAGGCATATATCTGGAGAAAACCATAATTTGAAAGGATGCATGCACCCCAATGTTCATTGCAGCACTATTTACAATAGCCAAGACATGGGGGCAACCTAAATGTCCATCGACAGAGGAATGGATAAAGAAGATGTGGTACATACATACAATGGAATATTACTCAACCATAAAAAGGAACAAAATAGTGCCATTTGCAGAGATGTGGATGGACCTAGAGATTGTCATACAGAGTGAAGTAAGTCAGAAAGAGAAAAACAAATATATAATATCGCTTATATGTGGAATCTAGAAGAATGGTACAGATGAACTTATTGGGAAAGCAGAAATCGAGTCACAGATGTAGAGAACAAACTTATGGTTACCAAGGCGGGAAGAGGGGTATGGGACGAATTAGGAGATTGGGATTGACATATATACACGACTATGTATAAAATAGATAACTAATGAGAACCCTGAGTAGCACAGGGAACCCTACTCAGTGATCTGTGGTGACCTAAATGGGAAGGAAATCTAAAAAAGAGTGGATATATGTATACATAAAACTGATTCACTTTGCTGTACAGCAGAAACTAACACAACATTGTAAAGAAACTATACTCCAATAAAAAAAAAAAAAAAAAAAAAAAAAAGGACGGACCACTGTTTGCCCTGTGAGCTGGACCCAGGCAATTGAAGGCTCCTCCCTTCCTCCCCTGTCCTTGGAATGCACACTCCACTTGCCTTCCCGGAACTGGGAGAGAACATCTTATAAATGCTCCGCCCCTATACTTATGGTGGTCCCTGCAGCCTGTAGAAAGGGAAAAAATAAGATTCCCCAGATGCCTGCTGTACAAATGGATCTAAAGGAGGCAACTGGTCCACAGGGTCTGCAGTAGCTCTTAAGCCCAACACTGACACCATCTGGATAGAAACAGGAACAGCAGCAGTCTGTGGGCTGAACTCAGAGCAGTTTGGCTGGTGATGATCACCCAGGAGCCCTGGCCATTAACCCTTTGAACTGACAATTGGGCTGTTCTAAAGAGATTAACCCTATGGCTTGGACAATGGAAAGCCAAGGGGTGGATGATATAAATAAGCCCTTGTGGGGTCAGGATATGTGCAGAGACACTTGGGTTTGCCTGCAAGAGCCTGAGTCCTCACTGTCTCCCATGTCCCAGCTCGTAAAGCACTGACACCCCTTGGTAATCAGGAAACGGATGCCCTAGCTTGGGTAGGAGCCCTAGCAACTGATCCTTCAGTAAATACAGCAGATTGAGTGCAAAGAAAGAGTGGCCACCAGAGCGCCCTGGTGGGATGCCATACTCCTAAGGATGCTGGGTTGCCCTTGAAAGACAGTGACTTAGTTAAAGCAGTAACAAGATGTCCTGGGTGTTCTAAATGATGCCCAAGGCAACTGCCAAAGGAATTTGGGCCCATCTTCCGGAGATCGCACCTGGTAAGGGATTGGCAAATAGATTATATCGGGCCCCTCCCTTAAATGAGGGTCCTAAATGTGCCCTGGTTTGTGTGGATACCTTGTGTGGCTTAACACAAGCTTTTCCCTGTCGCCAAGCCAGCCAGGCTACCTCCATTGTGGGGTTAGAGAAGCTGAGTACCATGGGTGGATGCCCTCATCGAATAGACAGTGATTAGTGGTCACATTTCAAAGGTCATGATAGGCAAGCCTGAGCAAAAGACCGTGACACTGAATGGAGGTTCTGTCTCCCCTGTAACCTGCAGACCGCAGGGTTGGTAAAAAGAAAGAATGGACTCTTAAAGCAGCAGATTAAATTACTAATAGGTAAAACCACTTTGGCCAGGTGGACTAAAGTACTGTCCCAGGCTTATTACATTTGAGTGATCCAACACTAGGGCCTATTGCCCCATATGCCAGACTGGGGACCCCTGATGAGACATCCAACACCATAAAGGTAAAGAAGTCACCAGCAACAGCCATTGCCCGGACTCTCGCTGTGGATGAACAAGCTATGCTGCTGGGAACCCCAAGCCCCATCACGCCTTGGTGAGGCATTATCTATTGGAAGTTAAGGTAGGACGTCCCGCTGAGATGGGGGAGCTACTTTGTACCCCTGGGTGCGGGGGCGGGGTGAGGGCTAGTCAGTTTCCACTGGGGTCCCATTGTCCTGCTGCAAGCGGAACACGCACCATTGAAAGAGGGGAGAAGGTGAGGGTCCTGCTCTGGCATGTCCCGCCCCTAGTCCATCTCCTCCGTCCTGACAGTGTTGTCTCTCCGGGCCGACATCTGTGGTAAACGCAGCCAGGTCGAGCTCCTAAAGCTGCCAGACTCCCTCTTCTCAAGGCCAGGCGAGCATATTCTGTTTTCCACTGTTACTTTTGGCCACTCTATGTCCCCTCCTGGAGGACATTATAGTACACATAGAAGCTGTAACTAAGTTCACTCACAAGCCTTAAGTAACATAAAATGACATAGAAATAAAGAAAAACTCGGAGGGACCTCTTGTAGAAAAGCATACTGTTACTATTTGCAAGTTATCTGTAACTACTCTCTCCCCTTCACTTTGCTACGCCAGCCTCTCTTTGCCAGGTACTTTGATTTTTTTTTTTTTTTCTTTTGCCTAGGGTACTTTGATTTTTCATTTGAAAGAGGATGTTTTAGATAGCATATATCCAGAAAAAGCTACCTACCTCCAATTGTAAAAAAAATACATTGGCATTCTCATGAATCAAAATCTCTTACAAAGAGTAGAACGGTGGTGGTTACCAGGAAGGGGGTGGGGAGGGATGGGAAGATTTGGTCAAACGGTACAAACTTCCAGATGAATTAAGTTCTGGGGATATAATATACCACATGGTGATTAGAGTTAATAATACTGTATTCTATACTCAAAAGTTGCTAAGAGGCTGTATCTTCAAACTTCTCATCATTAGAAAGAAATGATAATTATGTGAAGTGATGGAGATGTCAGCTAACACTATGGTGGTCATCATTTTGCAATATGTAAGTGTATCAAATCAACACGTTTTACAACTTAAACTTATACAAGGTAGTATTTCAATTATATCTCAATAAAACTGGGGTGGGAGAACACATGTAATAAAGGGTTCTACTGACTTTCTATGCTGTGAACATGTTTTATCAGTGAGCAGATATGCTGCCCAGTAGGTGTTAAAGGACAAATGTAATTAAGATGTGCTACTTGGGGGGGAAAAAAACCTCTTATGAATCTGATTAGAGTTAATTCATTTTCTAAAAGTCTGATCATACCTGAAGCTATAAAACTGGTTTCTTAAATATACATATTTGAAGACTGTATTTTGCATCCTCAGGAAGCCCACTCTGAAACAATTTGGCACTCTTGTGCACCACAGTACTATCAGTTGGAAGAGATGTGTAGAGACAACCCAGCTCTACATCTAGTTGTACAAATTGTTTTGGAATTAGTGGGAATTGGTTGAGTTTATGAAGAATCCCAATATCCCCTAAATTTTGTTCTTTAATCAAACATTAGAACTATACCAAGGAGTTCTAATTGATTGGATGGCCTTTGAGAAATGATTCAGTCTTTACTGTATTTATTTATCAGTAATAAATGTTATTTTTAAAATTATTATGCTTAAAAAGAGATTTAGGATACCTATATAAGTATCATAAAGCTAACAAAATCACTCTAGTCAGAATATCTTGAGTTCTTTAGATTTCAGATCCATTATATGGGATATATACATCTTGATTCTCTACTGGGCATAAAGCAAAGCCAAGAAATTTGGGTGTAGATTTTTTTAAATCTATAAATATAATGACCTATATAGATTATATAGTCACACCTATATAGTGCAGCTAGTCTTTTCTTTCGTTATTTAGAGAAGCTGTTTTTTTTAAACTGACCTATAGTTGATTTACAATGTTGTATTAGTTTCTGCTGTACAGCAAAGAGATTCAGCCATATATATATATATATACACACACATATATATATGTATGCATTCTTTTTTATGTTCTTTTCCATTATGGTTTATCATAGGATAATGAATATAGTTCTCTGTGCTATACAGTAGGACCTTGTTGTTTATCCATTCTATATATAATAGCTTACATCTGCTAATCTCAACCTCCCACTCCAGCCCTCCTCCACCCCCCTCCCCCTTGGCAACCACAAGTCTGTTCTCTATGTCTGTGAGTCTGTTTCTGTTTCATAGATAGGTTCATTTTTGCCATATTTTAGATCCCATATGTAAGTGTTTCATATGGTATTTGTCTTTCTCTGTCCGACTTACTTCACTTAGTATGATAATCTCTAGGTCCATCCATGTTGCTGCAAATGGCATTATTTTCTTTTTTATGTCTGAGTAGTATTCCACTGTATATATGTACCACATCTTCTTTATCCATTCATCTGTTGATGGACATTTAGGTTATTTCCCTATCATGGCTATTGTGAATAGTGCTGCTGTGAGCATAGGGGTGCATGTATCTTTTTGAATTACAGCTTTGTCTGGATATATGCCCAGGAGTGGGATTGCTGGATCATATGGCAACTCTATTTTTAGTTTTTTGAGGAACCTCCATACTGTTTTCCATAGTGGCTGCACCAACTTACATTCCCACCAACAGTGTAGGAGGGTTCCCTTTTCTCCACACCCTCTCCAGCGTTTGTTATTTGTAGACTTTTTTAATGATGGCCATTCTGATCGGTGTGAGGTCATTCCTCATTGTAGTTTTGATTTGCATTTCTCTAATTAGCAATGTTGAGCATCTTTTCACGTGCCTGTTGGCCACCTGTTTGTCAAGAAGCCATTTTTTAAAATATAGAAAATAGTGTAAAATGTGCCTTTTGCAACTTTCAAAATTGTTTAATAAGTTTGAAAATATTTGAAATAGTATTTTTCAAGGAGATTGGAGTCAGGTTTTACTTCCTCTTTCTATTTGTACAGCAAATACATTTTAAAGTTAAAATTACTTCTGTAATGTCAAAGGAGGAGTAGGAAGTTAACACCAATATCCTTAGGTGGTTTCCAGCGGGTAATTAGTGTTATGGGGTGTTATTATTCCACCTTCCACAGTAACTATTCTTCTAGAATTATTTTCTGGCATATCCTTCGCTTGGGTGATTTGGAGAAATATCCTACAGCAATATTGCTTAATTTATTTTGGCTACAGCATTAAGTTTTGTTTGAACAATAAAGAGGCTAGAAGTTCTTTGAAGAGGTATTATAAGCCAGACTTTAATAGTCAATAGAAGGAGGGGTTGAATATTGATTTAGAGAAGGAAAGATCTATAATAGTTAACTGGTAAATCTTGTAAATCGAATGAGAACAGCAAGTAAATGATACAGGAGCAATGTGGATATCTATTTTATCTAACAGCCAAAGAATATAGGGTTGAACAATTACTGTCTTTAACATTATTCCAAGTGTGATATTTTCCTGAAGGCTATTGAGTATTATTAGCCTGCTATTAAAAACAGAAGATAATTTCCTATTTTGCACACCACTGAATTTATATTGTTTGAAATGAACTGAAATTCTCTTTTCTCTTAAAACTTTTTCTAACATCAAAAGAAACATGAATGGGTTTCAATTTCCATTTGTAACTTATTAACTGCTAATCTGAATAAAATTAAAAATCAATTCAATAATATAGAATTTTAGTGAGTCTACCATTTGCTGGGGATTATGCTAGATCCAGAGGATAAAAATATAGTTATGTTATGCTCCTTGCCTACAGGAAACTCACAGGCATATAAACAAATAAATCACAATACTGTGCTGGTAGGGAACCAGGAGAAGCAAGCACAAATGTAAGGAATGATTTACTCAATGAAGAAGTAAGATAAGGATTTCGTGTTGTTGTTTTTTTTAAATTTCTTTTCAATGACAATTTTTTTAGAGCAGTTTTAGGTTCACAGCAAAATTGAGAGGAAGGTACAGTGATTTACCGTATACCTCTGCCTTCACACATCCATAGCGTCCCCCACCAGAGTGGTACATTGGTTGCACTCAATGAACCTACATTGACACATCATAATAACCCGAAGTCCATAGTTTACCTTAGGGTTTATTTTGGTGCTGTACATGCTATGGGTTTGGACAAATGTATAATGACATGCATCCATCATCATAGTATCATACAGAGTATTTTCACTGCCCTAAACATCCTCTGGGCTCTCCCAAATCCCAACCCCTAGTAACCACTGATCTTTTGACTATCTCCATAGTTTTGCCTTTTTCAGAATTTCATATAGTTGGAATCATACAATATGTAACCTTTTCAGTTTGGCTTCTTTCATTTAGTAATAAGCATTTAAGATTTTTCCACATCTTTTCATGGCTGGAAGTTTGTTTTTAGCTCTGAAGAATATTCCATTATCTGGATGTACCACAGTTTATTTAAGCATTCACCTACTGAAGGACATCTTGGTTGCTTCCAAGTTTTGGCAATTATGAATAAAGGTGCTATAAATATCTGCTTGCAGGTTTTTGTGTGCACATAGGTTTCCAGTTCCTTTGGGTAAATATCAAGAAGCATGATCACTGGATTGTATAGTAAGAGTACATTTAGTTTTCTAGGCTTTTCTCATTTTGAAGGAGGCATGAGCAAAGGCACTGAAGCGTGAAAAGGCACAGTGTATTTGGGAAACCATAGGTATGGCTGGAGGGTGAAGAGCAAGGGGCAAGTGGTGAAATTAAGGCTGGAAGCTTGGCAGGCTCAGAGCCTATCACACCATGCATTTTATTCCATGGAGATGAAGCGCCAGAATAAACTTTTTAATCAGGGACATCATGTGATTGGATTTGCACTTTAGAAAGATTGCCTTGGCTGTACAGGAGAGAATAACTCTGGGTCGGAGGTCAGTTACAGCCTCGAAAACCAGTTTAGACAAGATTTAAACTAAAGCAGTGGAAACGACGATGTAGAGCAAAGGAAAGATGCGAGAGATTCTGCAGTAAGATCGTCAGACTTCAGGGCGGTTAAAGGTCTGGGGGTTAAAGATATATGGGTTGACACGGGGGTGGGGGAAGGGAAGAGCAAAGAAGGAGTACTTGAGAGTTTTTTAAAATTTTCTGGCAAGGGAGGAAAATCTGGATATTTGATCAAGTTTGACTAACTTAGGGAATAAAGGAAAACAAGGGCAGGGGATGGATGGTTGGAGGGTGACAAAGACTTTCTCATTGGTAGAAGTTTAATTTGCTTTCTCTGAGCCCTCTTCTGTCAAGGCTTCCTGCCCGGGCTCTGTCTTTGGTCTGCCAAGTCCAGTTTTAGCAAGAATCCTGCTGAGTCAGTTTAGAGAGAATCTCCCACCCTTGATATCTGATCACCCTCAGTGTCTAATCACAGGAATCAGTTTTTAGCAGGAATCCTGTGAAAATGGTTTAGCAAGAATCACCCCTACCCTTGGTGTCCCCTCTTAGTAATTTTCCATACACTGGCCCCTCTCACTCTGCTCCTGGGCTATACACATCTCCAGCTGTCTTTGTTGTATTTGCAATTGAGCCCAATCTCTCTCCCCCATTGCAAGTCTTGAGTAAAGTCTTCCTTATCGTTTTAACAAGTATAATTTTTTCTTTAACAATGGGGGGAATCATCTCTTTGTAACTAAAGTTACTTCCATATGCCTCTAAAGTTTAGTTTGTGCATACACCTTCTAACTAGCGTATGGCTAAATAACATGCCTAGATCTTGCACTGCAGGGGTTTATCAGGCATTATGATGTACACAATCCAGCCATTTATGCCCCAAGAACCTAGCAAGCTGGCTTCCTCCCCTTAATTAAAAAAAAGGGAAAAAAAAAAGTGTCAGTCTGACACCCACTATGTGGCAGCTCATACAATTCCTTCCTTAAACACTTTACAATCATCTTGCAGGGGGCTGAAGCAGCAACACTCCCGTGAGACACGGCAAGCCTAGAGGAGAGAGACTAACAGTCTTGGGGACACTTTGAGGTTGAGGTCTAGTAAAGACTGCTTTTCTGTTTCTAACCTCAGCTTATTTAAAGGAAGCTATTGTAACCATCCAAATTTGCTGTTGTCTTGATAAATAAAGGAATGGGCATGGCTATGCTCTAAAAAAATCTTTTTTTTAAGGACACTGAAATTTGAATTTCATGCCATTGTCATGTGTCCCAAAACAGACTTTTATTTTTTTAACCATTGAAAATGTAAAAACCATTCTTGGCTTACAGGCGTACAAAGTCAGGCGGTGGGCTGCATTTGCCTTATGAGCTGTAGGTCGTTTGCAGACTTGGTAGGCATAAAATGTCAGGATTCAAAAACTATGTGTTAAGTGTGGGACCTGGCGTGGGGCGGTGCGGTAGAGGGACTTCACAGGCTAACTTCTAATACTATAACGTATGTGAAAGCAGTTTCCAGTGATTTTTAGTCCAAGTGGCCAAGCCCAGGAATGGTGACAGCAGCGTGGTAGGGACCGCGGTCCAGGCCGCCTCTCCGGGTGTCCGCAGGCGCGTGCACGCAGGCAAGTTTCCGGCCCGCGCTCAACCGGGCTCTACTGCGCATGTCTGGGGAGGGGGCGGAGCGGCGACTGATGGGTGGGCCGAGGTTCCCGCGAGGCTGAGGAGCTCCTCGCCGGTGGGCGTGTACACTGGGGCGGCCCTGCGTCACTTCCGCCGCGGAGGGACGGAGCTGGGGGAGGGTGGCGCCCCGGCTGTCGCTCCGCTGTTTGTGCTGGAAGCTCAGCTGATGCCGGCTGGCCGGCCGAGGGGACGCCCGTGCCGGGAAGAGGCGCGTCGCCACTGCCGCCTAAGTAGTTGCGGCCTGCATTCCCGGTAAGTTGCCCGTGGGGGGCCGGCGGGACGGTAGGCTACGGGAGAGGGCAGCCGGGTGGCCCGGGCACTCGTCTGGGATTCCAGGTCTTCTTATCTCTCCCCGGAGGGCGCTTCCAGGGCGAGAGAGCGGGGAGACGCCCGGCCCCGAGGAGGTCCCCGAATCCAGGCTCCAGGAGGCGGCCGGGCACCGGAAGGAGCCCTCGGGGCCCGGGCCTGATGGGTGCGCGACGCTCTCCGCCTCCTCTGACTCCGTGGGCTTTGCGGGTCCAGACGCGCAGACTGTTTTGGTTTCTCTGGTCCCGCCCCGCGTTGCCTGTCCCACCCCCCAAGCCTCCCAGCCTAGGTTCCCCGAGTCTGCCTGGCTTCCCCTGGGCAGTAGGTTCTCCAGCAGTTCGCGGGAATCTGTTAAAGCGATGTCCCTATTCTTCATCATTCTCCACTGTCGGCGCACCTGGTTTGTCAGCTGCTCCGTGTTTTTAATTATCAGCAGTTTCTTTGTAACCCCACGCACGTTGAATTCTCTTCCGGGCTGCTGTTGCTTCAGGCGGATTCAGGTGCGTGCTTTTTGAAAGGTGAAGTTGTGTGGATCATTGTGTTGCAGTGCTTCCCCTCGCTGTCATGTCTGTCATCGTGCGGGGAGGAACCTGGTTTCTACGCCCAATACAATGATAACTTTCGATAAAAGTGGTGACACCTAGGAAAAACTTGGACGTGGCATGAGGAACTATCACGTAATCCTATTTAAAGTGATGTTTTTAGTTCCAGTAACATCCCAGTTGGTCTGCATCCCAATCTACAGTCCCAATTCTTGAGCTTTCAAAAATTAGTGTATCGAGAAAATGCTGTTAAGACAGTGAAATATTAAGAATTTTGAAATCCGGGAGTTTAAAAAAAGTGTGAACCGAGAGTTTAATGCCGCTTATGAGGCAGGTGTTTCAAACCCATTTCAGTTATTTTGTTAAATGGCTTGTGCAAATTAGTTGTACTTTGAACATAAGAACGTGCTCTTATTTCGGGATTTTTATTAAACTTTTTCTCAGGGTTGCTCATTTTTCTGTTTCTGTATCGGATCTAAATTAAAACCTTGAAAGCATTGTCCTTTTAACAAGTGATGTTGGCTGAAAAGATCAATTTCACTAGCTTGTATATTTACTTGCTTCAATGTACCTTGAGTTGTTTTTTTTGCTTACTAATAATGACAGGATTTGGGCCGAAGGGTACATACTGTCTTGCTTGTGAAACATAAATCTGTGTAAAGGTCATAGTTAGAACCCTTAGCCCAACATCTTCCTATCATGTCTTAGTTCTAACCTTTCTTTCCCATGTCTTGTATTTTACTTTATTCATTATCCTTGCTTTTTAGAAGTGCCATTGCCCTGAGTTTTTCGGGATATCTTTTGTCCTGTGCCTTTTTTGTTTGCTTGGAAGACTACCTCTTCCCAACTCTGCGTGGCAGTCAAGGCTCTACCCTTGTTCTCTCTACACCAGAGTGTTAAAATTTGAAACCCAAGGAATACTTTAGTAGTTCCATGAATATCCTGAAATGTCTTGGAAAATGTAGTGTATATATGCAAATAAGCATTTTTCAAAGAAGAGGAGCTTCTATCAAGTTCTGGGATCCCCAAATTCTCAAGAAGTGTTACTGTACACCCTTCTTCGTTCGGTAAATTCAGTCTTATGGTTTTAGCTGCCACTGTGGTAATAACTCCAAACATTATTCCACAGCCTGTGTTCCTATAGTACATCTCCATTTGAATATCCCACTGTTAACTGCATCCTGTAAATCCAAGAGAGTTTTATTAAATTGGCCCCCTTCCCAGTTATCTCGTATTCACAAATGGCACTCTTCCTGTTTCTCTGTTTAAAAACACTTAAGTTGTCTTGACACCTACCTCTCCTTACCCCGTTCTTTCCTGTTACCAAGCCCTGTGTTTTGTTGTTTACCCCACTTTCAAAGTGTGCCTCAGAGGAGCCCTCGTTTCCAGTATAGTACCTTTACTTTAATTCAAACCCTTGTCACTTCATGGCTGCATTATTGCGATAACTCGGTGAAGTCCTCCATGCATTCATTCTTTCCATCGTCAGCGGAGCCTCCACCTCGAAGTTCCCTTATTTCTTCTACTTAAAACGTCATTCCGTTCTCTAGTGGGGGGGGGGGGTCTAAGCCTCACTGTTCTATTTATACCTCCACTGTATTTGTACTACCCTGTAAATAGGGAGTCGGGTCCTCCCTGCTCTTTTCTCAGTTGATGATGGCACTTCCCAGTTTACCTTCTTTATCTGTTTGCAATCTAACTTTTGTCCCAGCTGAATTTGCTCTCCAAACCCTTGTCTGCATTTGCTAGTGTTGTGACTTGGGAGCAGTTAAATTCAGCTTCTTGATTTTGTTGACAGCTCTCTCTGTTGAGTAAATTTTACTTGACAACTGTAGTTTCTAGACTACAGTTGTATTAAAATAGGTGTATTAAAATAGGATGATCATGAGATCGTCTTGTTTTCCTTTAATTGTTCCCTTTTTCAAATTTGCTTTATATGCTGTATTTCAATGCCAAGTCGATAGGTGTATTCATAATTGGTCATGAGGATTATCTCTTAATGGAAAGAAACAACGCAGATCCCTTACCTCTAAGATATGTAGCTCTGTCCTCTGCTTGACTCTTAGGCCCATGTCTGCCCTCTTTCCCACGTCTTACTTTCCTTTAACTACCTTATTCTTGCTATTCCTGAATAGACAAAGCTTATTCCTGTCTCCAAAGCCTTGGTTGCTTCTTCCTCTTCCTTGAATGCTTTTTACCCAGAAACTTTTAATAATTTGCTTCCTCGCTTCATTCAGGTCTCCAGTAACATGTCAGCTCAATTCTTCTCCTGACCACATCAACTAAAATAGCACTTTCTGTGCCCTTTCTCCCCAACCCCCAGCTTTATTTTTCTTCACGGCACTTCTCGGCCTTTTGCTATACATTATATTAGTTATTTGTTTATTAATAAGTTGTCTTTTTCTCCAAGACCTAGGAGACTACCTGAGGTTTAATAAGTAAGTGGATTATTCCTTTTACTATGAAATAGTATCCCTTTTTAATCTCATTTCATGCTTTTGCCTTAAATTTGCCTTAAAGGGCTTTTTGCTTTCTTTTGGTAATATAGGCCTGGCATATATTTTCCCCTATTCCTTTATTTTTAACCTTTCTTTATCATTATATTACAGGAGTGTCTAGTAACTAGTATGTAGCTGGAGTTTTCATTTCTAAAATTTTGCTCTTCCTGTACACTCTTTGTACAGTTCTTTTTTTGTTTCCTTATTTTTGTTCCCTCTATCATTGATTGTTTTAAACCTACTGAATTTTTTTCTATTATTTCTAATCTTGGTTACACGTTTTCCTGTTAGCTATACTTGCTGGTACTCCCTTGAAGTGATTCTTCTTTGACTGTGAGTTAATCTTCAGTGGTGGTTGCTGAGTGTGGGAGTCTCTTGCCGTGAGCTTTGGAAGTGTCCTTCCGTGGTAGGACTCAGTGGACTCAGCAGGGGCCCCGTGGAGTTTGCTAGCTCTGACTACTTTTCATTTGCTTAGGGTTTCTGCACCATAAAGGTAATGTGACTGCAGATCCAGGCATGTGATTCCTCTTCAACTGCGGATTTCCCACTGTTGGGTTTGTTTTTTTAACTTTCTTGTGGTAAAAAATATATCATAAAATTTACCACCTTAACCATTTTTAAGTGTATAGTTCAGTGGCATTCAGTGCATTCATGTTGTAAAACAAATCTCCAGTACTTTCTCAGTTTGCAGAACTGAAACCCTACCATTAAACAACAGCTCCCCTCTGCCCCATTCCTCCAGCCCCCTGTAACCATCATTCTACTCTCTGTCTCTGAATTTGACTGCTCTAGGTACCTCATGTAAGTGGAATCACACAGTACTTGTCCTTTTGTGACTGGCTTATTTCACTTAAGCTCATGTTCTCAAGGTTGATGCATGTTGTAGACTGTGACGGGATGTCCTTCCTTTTTAAGGCTGCATAATATTCCATTGTGTGCATATACCACATTTTGTTTATTTAACTGTCTGTGGACATTTGGGTTGTTCCCACCTCTGCTATTATGAATAGTGTTGCTATGAACATAGGTATACAAATATCTTTTTGAGGCCCTGCTTTCAATTCCTTTGAATATGTACGTAGAAATAGGATTGCTGGATCATATGATAGTTGTAGTGTTAATATTTTGAGGAACTGCTGTACTGTTTTCCATAGCAGCCACACCGTTTTACAGTCCCAGTAACAGTGCTCAGGAGTTCCAACTTCTCCACGTCTTTGCCATCACTTGGTATTTTCTGGTGTTTTGTTTTGTTTTTGGGGCTTAAACAACAGAATTTATTTCTCAGGTATTTTCTGGTTTGTTTTTTTCTTTTGCTTTGTTTTGTTTTTTATACTAGCCGTCCTGATGAGTGTGAGGTGATACCTCATTTGGTTTTGATTTGTACTTCTCTGATGATCAGTGATGTTATTCATCTTTACATATGCTTGTTCACTGTTTGTATGTCATCTTTGGAGAAATGTCTGTTCAAGTCTTTTACCCATTTTTTAATTGAGTTATTTGATTTTTGTTGTTGAGTTGTAGGAGTCCATTATTGGTTTTGAGTATGGCTTTTTATCCACGAGTACTTTAGTTGTATTTTATCATGTTATTTCTGTCTTGGAGATTGTGAGGCTTATTAATTCGGCTTATTACATTGACTGCAAGTCCTGAGGGGTTCAGAAGAGCCAGGAAAGCAGATAGGTTTGCTTCTTTTCTCTCCTTCCCTCTATAAAATTGCGTGTTTTAAAATAATATGCTCACATGTGATTTAGACAGATTTTAGTTCGGACTGTCACCTTCTGAAGAGTCACAGTGGGTTCTTGGTTTCTGTCTTGTTCCGTTACTCCATCTGTCGGCGATCTGCTGGAAGCAGATCTAATGTCATTCCTTTGCTTATCATACTTCATTGACAGTTCGATCTTTACTCTCTTTGGCAAGATTATCAGACCCTTGGTAACCTGGTCCACCGTGTCTTTGCAGTATCCCCTTATACCTCTCGCTCATTCTCTCCAGGTCCTGGAATGAAACCACTACTTGCAATTTTTGCTTATATTGTGTATATTTTCTTAAATGCTTTTTTTGTGTTTGCTTGTGTTTGTTTTTCCCATTATCTAGCATTCTCTCCTTCCCCTCTGATCTTTTACAATGTAATGAATTCCTTTTTTGCTCAGTTTTCAGCATCTTTTTTCAGACTTACCTGGGTATCTACTCTCACCTTGTGTCTTCCATTCACATAGCACCATCTGTTAAAGTGCATTAAAGTGTTTGCTTTTTTTTTTTTAACTACAAAAGTGATACCTGCTCTTTGTAAGTAATTGAGTCTGTCCAAAAATAAAAGTAAAAGCCCTTCTCATTCTCTCTTGATTCCACTTCTCAGCTCACAGGAATTAATAAACAGGTACTTACCCTTTCAGAATCTCTGTGTGTGTGTGTGTGTGTGTGTGTGTGTGTGTGTGTGTGTGTGTGTAGCCACAGATTTAAACTGCATATATAGGTTTTTGTTTTCTTTTATTACATAATATCTTCGTGTCTACATCTTTGTATCCTCATGTGTGTATGGTATATATGATATTGCAGCTTGCCTTTCTCACTGTACTGTGTATGAAGGATATATAGGCAGGTCATCTCTTCTCCTTAACTGCTGTGTAACATTACATTGTAACTCAGTTTATTGTATGTATGTACCGTAATTTATTTAACCATCCCTTGCTAGAAGAAACTTAGAGTTGTTTTTCAAGCAGTGTGGCAGGGAATGTGTGTACATATCTTTACTCCTATGCAGTTATTTTTGTAGGATAGGTTCTTAATAGTGGAATTGCTAATCAAAGAATATGTGCCTTTAAAATTTTGATAGATAGCATTTAAAATTTCATTAGATACTGTCAGATATTTCATTAGACACTGTCAGGTAGCCCTCTGTGTCCCGTTTCCCCAGGTATTATCAGTACTGGGTATTATCAATCATTTATATTTTACCAATTGAAAGAACAAAATATCTGTTTTAAATGACATTTATGTTGTGGTTATGAACCCCTTGTCTGTTAGAAGTGGCACACAGCTTATTCTAGTCTGACTTCTTTGATTAAATAAGCACTTTGTACTAGACAGTGAAATCTTCCTTACAAGGCTATCTCGAGCTCTAGACTGAAAGTTTCTTGGTATCCTGTTTGTGGTCTTAGCATCTAGCACTATGTCTGGTGTAGAGTTGTGGTCGAACGCGTGCCCAACATACAGTGAGGCCAAGCAAACTGAAATGTCCACGTTTGGAGTGGGAGAAAGGTTTATTGCAAGGGTCATGCAAGGAGAACGGGTGGCTCCTGCTCAAGAGACCTGAACTCTGATGGGTTTCGGGAAAGAGTTTTTATAGGCACAATTTGTGGGGAGGTCTGCAGGGTGTGTGCCCCACCTCTGATTGGCTGGGGTAGCCGGGTGGTGTTCCAGGAATCTCAGCCATCAGCCTTCTGGTTCCAACCAGTCTGGGGTCCTAGTGCTTGTGCTCAGCCTGAAGTTACCATCCTCCACTGGGGTGGGGGCCTGAGTTCCTGTAGAAGAACTCAGAGATATGTACCAGATTGTTCTGTACATTCCCTCAGGAGGAACCAGGACCTGCCCCATCTCTGCACTGTTGTTTCTTTCTGCATCACCGCATTCCCTTAATTAGTGACTGTTTGACTCTGCCCTTTGGAACTCAGGGAAGGTCTAGGAGGCTGAAAGCCTTTTTCCTACAAACAAGAAACTGGGGACACAAAGGCTTTTGTGCCTGGGAGGGTCCTGCTCAGTTTCAGCCCCCCTTTTCTTTGATATGCCTCAGTCGAGTGGAACAGGTGTTGGAAAGGAAAATAACATTTTAGATAGAGAGGTTAATCATAAACTCAGCAGAGGACCTCGGTTTTAGGGGGACTCAGTTTCAGATTAAATATTCTACAAACGGTTTGCAATGAGTAGGAGTGTAAGACTTGACTCTTGTCTTCAAAGAACTTACAGTCTAGTGTCACATAAACTGTCAAGACTTTAAATAACATAGGAAGGAAGAAAAGCAGCATAATATCTAAATTGTGTCAACGAAAAATTAATCAGTAGATCTAAGAAAGAATTGGAAAATTTTATTTGAGCCAAATTTGGGGATTATAACCTGGGAAGAGCATCTCAGAAAGCTCTGAGAACTGTTCTGCCAGTTAGAAGTCAAGACACAGTTTAAGTTTCTTGAGACAGAGGGCTGTACGTTAAATGATGTATATTGACAATTTACGTAATCCAGATTTAAGTGCCATCGTGGTGGATCATGTGACCCTTTACAAGATCAAGAAGGAATGCTCTGTCTTCGTGATGCTAGGAGAATGTTGCTGTATGATTGAGCAGGTATTCCTGCTGATGGGGGAGGTCTGGTCAAGTCATGATACAGGTGCACCATGCACAGTGGGGGGAGAGGGGAGGCCAAAGGGCAGAGAAGAATTTTTCTGATTAAATTTTTCTTGTCTTGCCATAAATATGAATTTTTTTAAAATAAATTTATTTATTTATTTATTTATTTATGGCTGTGTTGGGTCTTCGTTTCTGTGCGAGGGCTTTCTCTAGTTGTGGCGAGCTGGGGCCACTCTTCATCGCGGTGTGCGGGCCTCTCACTATCGCGGCCTCTCTTGTTGCGGAGCACAGGCTCCAGACGCGCAGGCTCAGTAGTTGTGGCTCACGGGCCCAGTTGCTCCGCGGCATGTGGTATCCTCCCAGACCAGGGCTTGAACCCGTGTCCCCTGCATTGGCAGGCAGGTTCTCAACCACTGCGCCACCAGGGAAGCCCCCATAAATATGAATTTTATTTCACAATTGCATGTTAAGTTTTGTGCTGTAGGAAACCTTATCTATTGGGTAGCTTCTCTAAATTAGTTTTCAGATTAGTTTTCATGAAACATCCTACTACTCACTAGTTTTTCATTGACTTCCGTAATAAAAGATGACTGGTTTTCTTTTCGCTTAAAAGTGAAATCTATTTTGCCATAATGAAAATATATTATCCTATCTTCTTTGGAGACAAGTTGCTGAGTTTAGTTCAAGTAGTAATTTACCTTGAATCCTAATTTTTTTTTTCTTGCATTTCAGATAAGACCATGAATTATGGCATTTCTTAAATGAAGCATTCAGGAATGAAGTGAAAGTCATAACGTATAGAAAATAAATGATTTTTAAATTATGTCTGTTAATTTGACTATAGGTCTATATTATATTTACCTCCTTAGTAATGCGAGAAGTCTTTGTGGGAAGCAGAGGAGCAAGCAGCTGCCTTTCTTGTGCTCGCCTAAACGTTTCTGGAGGATAAGCCACGTCAGTCTACAAAGAGGTTTTCATACAAGCAAAATAAGATGTAAATGGACAAAAAGTGAAGCTCATTCTTGCAGTAAGCACTGTTACTCTACAAGCAACCATGGTTTACGTTTTGGAATTTTGAAACTTAGCACTTCTGCTCCCAAGGGACTTACAAAAGCGAGCCTTTGTATGTCCCGTATTAAAAATACTTTGAACTCTGTTTCGAAGGCTGTTTTTGGCAAGCAGAATGAAATGATCTCTCGTTTAGCTCAACTTAAGCCAAGTCCTCAAATATTAAGAAAAGTGTCAGATAGTGGCTGGTTAAAACAGAAAAACATTAAACAAACCATCAAATTTCTGAAAAAATACAGCAACAAATCAGCAGAAAAGGGTTCTTTTGCAGCAAAGGAAAGCCACGTTATGGAGAAAGAAGATATAGGTAAACAAAGCCTTTTTCATTACACGAATAATCTAACCACAAAATTTGGAGAGTCATTCTACTTTTTATCAAGTCATATTAATTCATACTTCAAGCGTGAGGAAAAAATGTCTGAACAAAAGGAAAATAAAGATTTCCAGGACAAATCAGAACTTGAACTTAAAAAGACTGAAGACGAGGAACCCAGTTCTCCAGATCCTGGCGTCCTGACTGATAAGAAGCTGGGCTCAGAAGCTTCTTTATGTTCTGAGGACAATGCTGCAAGTCCCAGTGGGACGCCTGAGGTTCTTCCCATTTCTACTAAACAAAGTATTGCTAACTTTCTTTCTCGTCCTACTGAAGGTGTACAAGCTTTAGTAGGTGGTTATATTGGTGGACTTGTCCCCAAACTAAAGTATGATTCAAAGAGTCAGTTAGAAGAGCAGGAAGAGGCGATGAAAGCTGAGCAGGCCATCAGCAAAGACAAAAATGCAGAGGAGAAAAGGCGGTTATCTCTTCAGCGAGAAAAGGCAAGTCGTTATTCAGCGTGGTTTTAAAATTAAGTTTTAATTTTTGTCGAATTTCTAAGTTGCGTTTCCTAATGGGACCTAAGACACTTTAATCATCTGTTGGTATCACTGGAGCAGTTGCATACTCAAATCATACATATTTTAACATGTCTTTGTAGATAATTGCCAGAGTGAGTATTGATAACAGAACCCGGGCATTAGTTCAAGCGTTAAGAAGAACAACTGACCCAAGGCTCTGCATTAATAGAGTTGAAGAACTGACGTTCCATCTTCTAGAATTTCCTGAAGGAAAAGGAGTGGCTGTCAAGGTAATTCTGATTACCTTTAATCTGGTTTTATTTTGGAATAAAAATACTGATAAACCTTCTAAAATGGAGAAGGCAACGCGTTTCATTTTTCTATTTAAATATTTTTGTGGTTTTATCGTACATGTGATGTGTTATATATTTAGTAATTGCCCTGTGCTTTGCATTATGCCAAATGCTCCCTTTTATTCTGTGATATGTTATGCTCTTAGTACTCATACCTGTACTTTAAGATTAAACATTTTAAAATAGAGGATAAATCTCAGTATATTAGTTGAATTGCCTATTAGCTGCCATGGTTTTCTTAAATGCAGTGTAGGTATTTATGCTGTGTAGCTACTCTTAAGACAGGAGTCGTAATTCATAAGTAAAAACATTGCTAATTTTTATTTCATGATCTTTCTGTACTTGAAAGTCTAAAAAATTTCATGATCTTATCAGTAATTGAACTTGTGATCCTATTACTAAAACGATTAGCTTTTCTTTGCCTCAGTGTTTTCAAATATAAAACAGTGGAGATAATTTAGACCCATTTAAATAGACCGTTTTCAGAGAAATAATATAAAATGTGAATGATGTGGTTGAGTGTCTTTACACCTGTACTGAGGTTATTTGTAATACATAATGAACAATTTGGAAATATCATGTAATGAATAGACAGTTTTTAACGTTTTGTTAGAGATCCGTTAGTGCTTATTTTTAACCTGCCACCCAGAAAGTTATAAGTTAACTTAGTTCGTATTTATTCAATGTTTTGATAACCATCTTGCTCAAAAGTTATGTTTTTAAATCATTTACCCTCTGTAGTTTTATATTGTGTAATACATACATTATAATAGCTAAACTTTAGAATTTCATGTTCATAGAATTTGGGATTATCTTTCATATATATGTAATCTCTTACCTAAAAGATAAAATTTCCAAATATAGATATGCTTTTAGGTCATTTAACATGTTGGTGATATACTGAAAGCAGAGCTCTAAGATGGAATTGCATACTTTAAAGAACATTTAAAAAACGTTTCATTGAAGTGTAATACAAATGCAGTTTTAAGTGTGAAGTTCAGTGAGTTTTCACATATATCCACATAACCAGCACCCAGAATTCTGTTCTGAAGAACAGAATTTGTCAGCACTTCAGAAGCCTCCCTTGGGCCCCCTTTCACTCACAATCTCCCAAAAAAATAATCACAAATCAGTTTTGCCTGTTTTTGTACATTATGTAAACTCTTATGATTGGCTTCTTTCACTCAACATGCTGGTAGGAATCTTTTACATTGTTGTGGGTAGTTGGAGGTAATTTATTCTTGTTGCTCTTGTATTCCGTGGTGTGAATGTATCACAGCTTATTTATTCATTGTAGTGTTGTTGGATTTCTGGGTAGTTTTCAGTTTTAGTCTGTTATGACTAGTTTTGCTAATAGAAACTTTGAGAAGTCTTATTTTACATAACTGATCCCAAATCTAGGGACCCTTCAATACCAAGGAGAAATGTGATATGTGTTTTCCTGTAGAATGGCTCACCTTCTGGATTTACCTGGCTTCCTCCTCATTGGTATAGTTGATATATTCCTCTTTCCTTTTTATTTCCTGCACATTGGAATTTAAATATAAAGACCTGATTGAGTTAAACATTTTCTTGTTAGGGCGCATTGTAGATAACATGCACCTCATATTGCATTGTGTCAGAACACATATAATTGGTTCAACAACAGTTAGTAATGCTAAGGTTGACCACTAGATTAGGGAGATCTTTTCATTAGTCTGATCTTTTCATTGGACAATTAGGCTAGAACCATTAGCCATCAACCATTAACCTAATTGTTTCTAGAACTAGTCATTTCATTAGGGTTGCAGAATGATAAATTTCTAATTCTGTCATTCCTTCTGCTTTATAATTGACATTCTCCTGTAAAAGTAGAGCTTTCTTCACCAGCTAAAGCTATTTAGTTACTCTCAAAGATCAATGTTGCAGGAAAAGCAGAAGAAATGCTTAATTTCTTTCTACTTAGTCACCAGTTTTCAAAGTAAAGAGTTGCTTTTTTTTAAAAAAATAGATCTTTATTGGAATATAATTGCTTCACAATACTGTGTTAGTTTCTGTTGTACAACAAAGTGAATCAGCCATATGCATACATATATCCCCATACCCCCTCCCTCTTGAGCCTCACTCCCACCCTCCCTATCCCACCCCTATAGGTCATCGCAAAGCTGATCTCCCTGTGCTATGCTGCTGCTTCCCACTAGCTGTCTATTTTACATTCGGTAGTGTATATATGTCGATGCTACTCTCACTTCACCCCAGCTTCGCCCTCCCCTCCCCATGTCCTCATGTCCATTCTCTATGTCTGTGTCTTTATTCTTGCCCTGCCACTACCTTTTCATCAGTACTTTTTTTTTTTTTTAAGATTCCATATATATGTGTTGGCATACGTGATTTTTCTCTTTCTGACTTACTTCACTCTGTATGACAAACTCTAGGTCCATCCACCTCTCTACAAATAACTCAACCTCGTTTCTTTTTATGGCTGAGTGATATTCCACTGTATATATGTGCCACATCTTCTTTATCCATTCATCTGTTGATGGACATTTAGGTTGGTTCCATGTCCTGGCTATTGTAAATAGAGCTGCAGTGAACATTGTGGTACATGACTCTTTTTGAATTATGGTTTTCTCAGGGTATATGCCCAGTAGTGGGATTGCTGGGTAATATGGTAGTTCTGTTTTTAGTTTTTTAAGGAACCTCCAAACTGTTCTCCATAGTGGTTGTATCAATTTACATTCCCACCAACAGTGCAAGAGGGTTCCCTTTTCACCACACCCTTTCCAGCATTTATTGTTTCTAGATTTTTTGATAATGGCCATTCTGACCGGTGCAATGTGATACCTCATTGTAGTTTTTTTTTTTTTTTTTTTAAGCTACAGCCAATCAAATAATCTCCTTTCTTTTTTATTTATTTATTTATTTATGGCTGTGTTGGGTCTTCATTTCTGTGCGAGAGCTTTCTCTAGTTGTGGCAAGCAGGGGCCACCCTTCATCGCGGTGCGCGGGCCTCTCACTATCGCGGCCTCTCTTGTTGTGGAGCACAGGCTCCAGACACGCAGGCTCAGTAATTGTGGCTCACGGGCCCAGCTGCTCCGCGGCATGTGGGATCTTCCCAGACCAGGGCTCAAACCTGTGTCCCCTGCATTGGCAGGCAGATTCTCAACCACTGCGCCACCAGGGAAGCCCCTCATTGTAGTTTTGATTTGCATTTCTCTAATAATTAGTGATGTTGAGCATCTTTTCATGTGCCTCTTGGCCATCTGTATGTCTTCTTTGGTGAAATGTCTATTTAGGTCTTCCACCCATTTTTTAATTGAATTGTTTGTTTTTTTGATATTGAGCTCCATGAGCTGTTTGTATATTTTGGAGATTAATCCTTTGTCTATTGTTTCATTTGCAAATATATTCTTCCATTCTGAGGGTTCTCTTTTTGTCTTGTTTATGGTTTCCTTTGCTGTGCAAAAGCTTTGAAGTTTAATTAGGTCCCATTTGTTTACTTTTGTTCTTATTTCCATTACTCTAGGAGGTGGATCAAAAAAGATCTTGCTGTGGTTTATGTCAAAGAGTGCTCTTCCTATGTTTTCCTCTTAAGGGTTTTATAGTATCTGGTCTTACATTTAGGTCTTTAATCCATTTTGAGTTTATTTTTGTGTATGGTGTTAGGGAGTGTTCTAATTTCATTCTTTTACATGTAGCTGTCCAGTTTTCCCAGCACCACTTATTGAAGAGGCTGTCTTTTCTCCCTCGTATGTTCTTGCCTCCTTTGTCATAAATTAGGTGACCATAGGTGCATGGGTTGATCTCTGTGCTTTCTATCCTGTACCATTGATCTATATTTCTCTTTTTGTGCGAGTACCATACTGTCTTGATTACTGTATCTTTGTAGCATAGTTTGAAGTCGGGGAGCCTGATTCCTCCAGCTCTGTTTTTCTTTCTCAAGATTGCTTTGGTTAATCGGGGTCTTTTTTGTTTCCCATACGAGTTCTAAATTTTTTGTTCTAATTCTGTGAAGAATGCCATTGGAAGTTTGATAGGGATTGCATTGAATCTGTAGATTGCTTTGTGTAGTATAGTCATTTTCACAATATTGATTCTTCTAATCCAAGAACTTGGTATAATTCTCCGTCTGTTTATGTCATCTTTTATTTCTTTCATCAGTGTTTTATACTTTTCTGAGTACAAGTCTTTTGTCTCCTTAGGTAGGTTTATTCCTAGGTATTTTATTCTTTTGGTTGCAGTGGTAAATGGGATTGTTTCCTTAATTTCTCTTTCTGATTTTTCATTGTAGTGTATAGGAATGCCAGAGATTTCTGTGCATTAATTTTGTATCCTGCAACCTTACCAAATTCATTGGTTAGTTCTAGTAGTTTTCTGATGGCATCTTTAGGATTTTCTATGGTATAGTATCATGTCATCTGCAAACAGTGACAGTTTTACTTCTTCTTTTCCAGTTTGTATTCCTTTTATTTCTTTGTCTTCTCTGATTTCCATGGCTAGGACTTCCAAAATTATGTTGAATAAGAGTGGCCAGAGAGGACACTCTTGTTTCGTTCCTGGTCTTAGTGGAAATGGTTTCAGTTTTTCACCATTGAGTGTGATGTTTGCTGTGGATTTGCCGTATATGGCCTTTATTATGTTGAGGTAGGTTCCCTCTGTGCCCATTTTCTGGAGAGTTTTTATCATAAATGGATGTTGAATTTTGTCAAAAGCTTTTTCTGCACCTATTGAGATGATCATATGGTTTCTATTCCCTAATTTTGTTAATGTATCACATTGATTGATTTGTGTATATTGAAGAACCCTTGCATCCCTGGGATAAATCCCACTTGATCATGGTGTGTGATCCTTTTAATATGTTGTTGGATTCTGTTTGCTAGTATTTTGTTGAGGATTTTTGCATCTATGTTCATCAGTGATAATTGGGCAATAATTTTCTTTTTTTGTGGTGTCTTTTTCTGGTTTTGGTATCAGGGTGATGGTGGCTTTGTAGAATGAATTTTGGAGTGTTCCCCCCTGTGCAATTTTTTGGAAGAGTTTGAGAAGGATGAGTGTTAGCTCTTCTCTATATGTTTTATAGAATTCGCCTGTGAAGTCATCTAGTCCTGGACTTTTGTTTGTTGGAAGATTTCTTTTTTTAATTAATTAATCTATTTATTTATTTATTTTTGGCTCTGTTGGGTCTTCGTTGCTGTGCTCGGGCTTTCTCTGGTTGCAGCGAGCGGGGGCTACTCTTTCTTGCAGTGTGCAGGCTTCTCATTGCAGTGGCTTCTCTTGTTGTGGAGCACAGGCTCTAGGCGCGGGCTTCAGTAGTTGTGGCTCACGGGCTCTAGGCGAGCGGGCTTCAGTATTTGTGGCACACGGGCTTAGTTGCTCCACAGTATGTGGGATCTTCCCGGACCAGGGCTCAAACCTGTGTCCCCTGCATTGGCAGGCGGATTCTTAAGCACTGCGCTACCAGGGAAGTCCCTGTTGGAAGATTTTTAATTACAGTTTCAGTTTCATTACTTGTGACAGGTCTGTTTATATTTTCTAATTCTTCCTGATTCAGTCTTGGAAAATTGTACCTTTCCAAGAATTTATCCATTTCTTCGTGGTTGTCCATTTTGTCATATAGTTGTTTGTAGTAGTCTCTTATAATCCTTTGTATTTTTGCGGTGTCAGTTGTGATTTCTCCTTTTTCATGTCTAATTTTATTGATTTGCATCTTCTCCCTTTTTTTCTTGATGAGTCTTGCTAAGGGTTTATCAATTTTGTTTATCTTCTCAAAGAAGATAAACAGCTCTTCGTTATATTGATCTTTGCTATTGTTTTCTTTGTTTCTATTTCATTTATTTCTGCTCTGATCTTTATGATTTCTTTCCTTCTACTGACTTTGGGTTTTCTTTGTTCTTCTTTCTCTATTTGCTTTAGGTGTAGGGTTAGATTGTTTATTTGAGATGTTTCTTGTTTCTTGAGGTGAGATTGCATTGCTATAACCTTCCCTCTTAGAACTGTTTTGCTGCGTCCCATAGGTTTTGGGTTGTTGTGTTTTCGTTGTCATTTGTTTCTATGTATTTTTTTATGTTTTCTTTGATTTCTTCAGTGATCTCTTGGTTATTTAGTAGCGCAGTGCTTAGCCTCCATGTATTTGTGTTTTTTACAGTTTTTTTCCTGTAATTGATTTCCAGTCTCATGGCGTTGTGGTCAGAAAAAATGCTTGATACGATTTCAATTTTCTTAAATTTTCCGAGGCTTGATTTGTGACCCGAGATGTAATCTATCCTGGAGAATGTTCTATGTGCACTTGAGAAGAAGGTGTATTCTGCCACTTCTGGGTGGAATGTTCTATAAATATCAATTAAATTTATGTGGTCTATTGTGTCATTTAAAGCTTCTGTTTCCTTATTTTCTGTGTGGATGATCTGTCCATTGGTGTTAGTGGGATGTTAAAGTCCCCTACTATTATTGTGTTACTGTCAATTTTCTCTTTCATGGTTGTTAGCATTTGCCTTATGTATTGAGGTGCTCCTATGTTGGGTGAATAAACATTTATAATTGTTATATCTTCTTCTTGGATTGATCTCTTGATCATTATGTAGTGTCCTTCGTTATCTATTGTAACAGTCTTTATTTTAAAGTCTGTTTTACCTGATACGAGTATTGCTACTCCAGCTTTCTTTTGATTTCCATTTGCATGGAATGTCTTTTTCCATCCCTTCGCTCTCAGTCTGTATGTGTCCCTAGGTCTGAAGTGGGTCTCTTGTAGACAGTCTGTATATGGGTCTTGTTTTTTTATCCATTCAGCCAGTCTGTGTCTTTTGGTTGGGGAATTTAATCTATGTACATTCAAGGTTATTATCGATATATATGTTCCTATTACCATTTTCTTAATTGTTTTGGGTTTGTTTTTGTGGGTCTTTTTCTTCTCTTGTGTTTCCTGCCTAGAGAAGTTTCTTTAGCATTTGTCGTAAGCTGGTTTGGTGGAATTCTGAATTCTCTTAGCTTTTGCTTCCCTGAAAAGCTTTTGATTTCCCCGTCGAATCTGAATGAGATCCTTGCTGGGTAGAATTATCTTGGTTATAGGTTTTTCTCCTTCATCACTTTAAATATATCCTGCCACTCTCTTCTGGCCTGCAGAGTTTCTGCTGAAAAATCAGCTGATAACGTTATGGGGATTCCTTTGTATGTTGTTTTTTGTTTTTCCTTTGATGCTTTTAATATTTTTTCTTTGAATTTGATTTTTGTTAGTTTGATTAGTATGTGTCTTGGTGTGTTTCTCCTAGGGTTTATCCTGTATGGGACTCTCTGTGCTTCCTGGACTATTTCCTTTCCCACGTGAGGGAAGTTTTCCACTATAATCTCTTTAAATATTGTGTCAGACCCTTTCTTTTTCTGTTCTTCTTCTAGGACCCCTATAATTCGAATGTTGGTACATTTAGTGTTGTCCCAGAGATCTCTGAGATTGTCTTCAATTCTTTTCATTCTTTTTTCTTTATTCTGCTCCTTGGCAGTTATTTCCACCATTTTGTCTTCCAGCTCACTTACTCGTTTTTCTGCCTTCGTTATTCTGGTATTGATTTCCTCTAGTGTATTTTTCATTTCAGTTATTGTGCTGTTCATCTCTGTTTGTTTGTTCTTTAGTTCTTCTAGATCTTTGTTAAACATTTCTTGTTATTTTCTCAGTCTGTGCCTCCATTCTATTTCTGAGATTCTGGATCATCTTTACTATCATTATCTGAGTTCTTTTTCAGGTAGATTGCCTATTTCCTCTTCATTTATTTGGTCTTGTAGGTTTTTACCTTGCTTCTTCATCTGTAACATATTTTTTTGCCGTCTCATTTTTTTTTTCATTTTTTGCATGAGTGGGATTGTGTTCCTGTCTTACTGGTTGTTTGGCCTTAGACTTGCAACAGTGGAGTTTATAGGCTGTAGGGTAGAGCTGTGTCTTGGTGCTGAGATGAGGACCTCTGGGAGACCTCACTCTGATGAATATTCCCTGGGGTCTGAGGTTCTCTGTTAGTCCAGTGGTTCAGACTCGGAGCTCCCACCACAGGAGCTTTCGCCCTGACCCCCGGCTCGGAAGCCAAGATCCCACAAGCCGCACGGGCCGGCAAAAAGAAAAAAAAAAAAGGTGAACAATAAAAAAGTAAAAAATAATATTAGGCTAGGAAACTAACAGCTATGTTAGAAAAAATATAAAAATAAAAATATAGGTGAAACAAAAAAGAGGAGGAGGTAAAAAGGTGGAAAAGGCCTTGGCCGTGGAGGGTGGGGCCTAAGCAAGGGTGAGGTTTGGGCGGTGCGTGGGACCTATGTTTAAGACCCACAGGGCTGGAAAAGGCCCAGGGTGGGGGGACGTAGGGGGAGCTTAAGCTCAACAGAACAGAAGGGGCTTAGGTGTGCCTCCTGCCTGTGGTCTCAGAGGGTGGAGGACCCACCTGGGAGCCCAGCAGGCTTCCTGGGCTCGAGTGGACGGGGCAAACACCCTCTACTCCTTTCCCTCTCCTCTGGTCCTGGAGGGCTCCTCCTGCCTGCCTCTCCTGTTCTGTCCCGGCCTCCCTCCTATGCCCCCAGGACCAACCCGGCCCGAAGGGGACCACTGAGGGCGTAGGACCTCTGAGGGCAGAATTCCCCAGCCAATTGGGCAGGAGAAACACTGGGCCTCCTCCACCCTGATCCAAGGCCCTGAGGGTCCCTCTAGGCGTGGGAACCCCTCCCCCCTCTCAGCCACCCCTGAGGGGCGCCGTTCCTGTCTGGCCTCCACTTCTCTTCCCGCCTCAGTCCCCCCACGTCCTACTTGTTCGCTTGGGGGTTCTTCCCATCTCCTTGGGCATTGGGGTCCCCCACCAGTGTCCGGCAGGTGCTCTAGTTGTGGGGAGATGCAAACTCTGCATCTCCCCACACCTCCATCTTCAAGAGTTGGTTTAAAAGCTGCCTCAACGGTGAGATGAATTTTTGGCATTTTTTTCTTTTTTTCTTTTTATTATCGTTATGCCCTCATAGTTTTTCATAAATTGTGTTTCTGTAATCTTTCCCCTCCTCCCTTTTTTCTAAATGCTGAATTTGTCTTAAATATGACTAGTAGGGGTCCCTTCAAGCTGATTCATGTTTCTTTTCTTTTAAAATTTTTTTAAAAACATTATATGTGGAAAATATAGGGCTTCCCTGGTGGTGCAGTGGTTAAGAATCGCCTGCCAATGCAGGGGACACGGGTTCGAGCCCTGGTCCGGGAAGATCCCACATGCTGCGGAGCAACTAAGCCCGTGCGCCACAACTATTGAGCCTGCGCTCTAGAGCCCGCGAGCCACGACTACTGAGCCCGCGTGCCACAACTACTGAAGCCCGTGCGCCTAAAGTCTGCGCTCCTCAACAAGAGAAGCCATAGCAATGAGAAGCCCGTGCACCGCAATGAAGAGTAGCCCCTGCTCGCCACAACCAGAGAAAAGCCCGCACGCAGCAACGAAGACCAAACACAGCCAAAAATAAAATAAATAAAAATTTGAAAAAAAAGAAAAAATACATACTAAAAGTATACAGCTCCATGAATTTTCAAAAATTGAACACATCTATATAACAACCACCCAACTGGGAAACAGAATGTTACCCAAAGCACTCCAAAAACCCCTTTATGCCCCCTTCTAGTCATTATCTTTAAAAAGATTGACCAATTTTCTAGCAGTGTATATTAGTTGTACCTCTTTCTGTGTGTTATATAAATGGAATGATACAACATGTGCTCTTTTATGTCTTTTTTTTTTTTTTTCTCCCACTCAACATTATGTTTGTGAGAACCTTCTATATTGATGGGTGTAGTTAAGGAACATTCATTCTCATTGTTATGTGTTCTATTGTATGAATATAGTACAATGTATTTATCCATTTTACTACTGATGGACATTTGGATAGTTTCCAGTTTGGGAATATTTAGGAATAGTGCTTCTCAGATGTATCTTTTGGAAAACATAAGTCTTCATTTCTTTGGGCTATATACCAAAGAGGAGTAGTACTGGTTATAGAGTATGCCTGTTCTCATCTTTAGTGCTTACTGCCAAATGGTTTTACAAAGTGCTTATACCAGTTGATACTTTCACCAGAACTGTATGAGCCTCCTGGTTGTGTTATTTCCTCTCCAATGCTTTATATCATTTATTTATTTTAGCCATTTTGTTAGATGTTTAGTGATGTTAAATTGTGGCTTTAATTTGTATTTCTCTGGTAACTATGAAGTTTAGCAACTTTCCAGTGTTTACTGGCCTTTTGTATACTGCCCTCATGAAGTGCCTATTCCAGGTCTTGCTCGTTTTTCCATTGGGTTGACCAGCTTTTTCTTACTGATTTGTTGGATTTCTTTATATATTATGGATGTAAGTCTTTTTATATGTATTGTAACATATGTATATATTATATATATATATACGTATATATGTCTGATAAATATATTCTCCCAGGCTGTGGGTTACCTTTTCACTCTTTATAATCGTTTTTGACAAGTAGATATTCTTTTTTTTTTTTTTCCTGGCCGCATTGCACAGCATGCGGAATCTTGGTTCCCTGACTAGTGATGGAACCCATGCCTCCTGCAGTGGAAGCGTGGAGTCTTAACCACTGGATCACCAGGGAAGTCCTGATGAGTAGATATTCTTAATTTTAATATAGTCCAGTTTATAAATATTTTCCTTTATGGTTAGCACGTTGTGTCCTATTTAAGAAATCTTTGCCTGTTCTAAGATCATAAAGATATTTATCTTGTCATGATCTGTATGTGTTAAAAATAATCTTACATCTTCACTCTTGATTTGACAAAAGCAACAAAATATCTTTTCTCTCAATATAGGAAAAAATTATTCCATATTTACTACGATTGAGACAAATTAAGGATGAAACTCTTCAGGCTGCAGTTAGAGAAATTTTGGCGTTAATTGGCTACGTGGATCCAGTGAAAGGAAGAGGAATCCGGATTCTCACAATTGATGGTGGAGGAACAAGGTAAGGCTAGAAAAAAGATTTAAAAAAAATTTTTTTTAATCGAAGTATAGTTGATTTGAAATGTTGCGTTAATTTTTGTTGAAGAGCAAAGTGATTCAGTTATACACATATTCTTTTTTTATATATTCTTTTCCATTATGGTTTATCAAAGATATTGAATATAGTTCTCTGTGCTATACAGTAGAACCTTGTTGTTTATCCATTTTATATATAATAGCTTACATCTGCTAACCCCAGCCTCCCACTCCATCCTCCCCCAACCCCCTCCCCCTTGGCAACTACAAGACTGTTCTGTATGTTCGTGAGTCTGTTAGAAAAAATGATTTTTTAAAACTATAGATCCTAAATATTAAAAATAGAACTACCATATTATCCAACAATTTCACTTCTGGGTATTTATCCAGAGAAAACAAAACACTAATTTGAAAAGATATATGTACCTCTAGTTTATTGCAGCATTATTTACAATAACCGAGATATAGAAACAATCTGTGTCCACTGATGGATGAATGGATAAAGAATATGTGATGGATAAAGAATATGTGAGGGATAAGTATACACACACACACACATATAGGTACTACACACACAGGAATAATACTCAGCCATAAAAAAGAATGAAATCTTGCCATTTGCGACAGCATGGGTGGAACTTGAGGTTATTGTGCTAAGTGAAATAAGTCAGACAGGGAAAGACAAATACCGTATGATTTCACTTATATGTGGAATCTAAGAAACAAAGCGAACAAAACAAGACAAAGCTCAAAGATACAGAGAACAGATTGGTGGTTTCCAGTTGGAAGGGGGATTGGAGGGTGGGGGGAATGGAGAAGAGGATCAAAAGGTACAAATTTCCAGTTATAAAATAAGTAAGTCATGCGGATGTAATGTACAGCATAGGGAATATAGTCAATAATATTGTATTGCAAATTTGAAAGTTGCTAAAAAAACTAAATCTTGAATGTTGTCATGACAGGAAAAAAAATTTTATGACTTATAGTGATAGATGGTTAATAGGCTTATTGGACTGATCATTTTGCAGTGCGTACAAATGTTGAATCATTATGTTGTACACATGAAACTAACACAATGTCATATGCAATTACACTTCAAAAAAAACTATACATCTAGTTCAGTTGTAGGAATTTTTTAAGCTGGTTCAGTGTATTTATATCATTATAAAGTCAAATTTTTAAAATAAAACATGAAATCGTTTTTCTTAATTTACTAATTTATAAATCTAAGAACTTATTTTGAACATATACCTGAATTTCCTTTGATTTTTTTTTTTCTTAACATCTTTATTGGAGTAAAATTGCTTTACGGTGGTGTGTTAGCTTCTGCTGTATAACAAAGTGAATCAGCTATACATATACATATATCTGCATATCTCCACCCTCTTGTGTCTCCCTCCCACCCTCCCTATCCCACCCCTCTAGGTGGTCACAAAGCACCAAGCTGATCTCCCTGTGCTATGCGGCTGCTTCCCACTAGCTGTCTATTTTACATTTGGTAGTGTATTTATGTCCATTCCACTCTCTCACTTCATCCCAGCTTACCCTTCCCACTCCCCATGTCCTCAAGTCCATTCTCTACATCTGCGTCTTTATTCCTGTCCTGCCCCTAGGTTCTTCAGAACTTTTTTTTTTTTTTTTTTTAGATTCCATATATATGTGTTAGCATACGGTATTTGTTTTTCTCTTTCTGACTTATTTCACTCTGTATGACAGACTCTAGGTCCATCCACCTCACTACAAATAACTCAATTTCATTTCTTTTTATGGCTGAGAAATATTCCATTGTAAATATGTGCTACATCTTCTTTATCCATTCATCTGTCGATGGGCCCTTAGGTTGCTTCCATGTCCTGGCTATTGTAAATAGTGCTGCAGTGAACATGTGGTACATGACTCTTTGAATTATGGTTTCCTCAGGGTATATGCCCAGTAGTGGGATTGCTGGGTTGTATGGTGGTTCTATTTATAGGTTTTTAAAGAACCTCCATACTATTCTCCATAGTGGCTGTATCAATTTACATTCCCACCAACAGTGCCAGAGGGTTCCCTTTCCTCCACACCCTCTCCAGAATTTACTGTTTGTAGACTTTTTGATGATGGCCATTCTGTCTGGTGTGCGGTGATACCTCATTATGTGTTTGATTTGCATTTCTCTAATGATTAGTGATGTTGAGCATTCTTTCATGTGTTTGTTGGCAATCTGTATATCTTCTTTGGAGAAATGTCTATTTAGGTCTTCTGCCCATTTTTGGATTGGGTTGTTTGTTTTTTTGTTTTGTTTTTTTTTTGTTTTTTTTTAAAATTTATTTATTTATTTTTGGCTGTGTTGGGTCTTCGTTTCTGTGCGAGGGCTTTCTCCAGTTGCGGCAAGCGGGGGCCACTCTTCATCGCGGTGTGCGGGCCTCTCACTATCGCGGCGTCTCTTGTTGCGGAGCACAGGCTCCAGACGCGCAGGCTCAGTAGTTGTGGCTCACGGGCCTAGTTGCTCCGTGGCATGTGGGATCTTCCCAGACCAGGGCTCGAACCCGTGTCCCCTGCATTGGCAGGCAGATTCTCAACCACTGCGCCACCAGAGAAGCCCGGGTTGTTTGTTTTTTTGATATTGAGCTGCATGAGATGCTTGTAAATTTTAATCCTTTGTCAATTGCTTCATTTGCAAATATTTTCTTCCATACTGAGGGTTGTCTTTTCGTCTTGTTTATGGTTTCCTTTTCTGTGCAAAAGCTTTTAAGTTTCATTAGGTCCCATTTGTTTACTTTTGTTTTTATTTCCATTACTCTAGGAGGTGAGTCAAAGAAGATCTTGCTGCGGTTTATGTCAAAGAGTGTTTTTCCTGTGTTTTCCTCTAAGGGTTTTATAGTATCTGGTCTTACATTTAGGTCTTTAATCCATTTTGAGTTTATTTTTGTGTATGGTGCTAGGGAGTGTTCTAATTTCATTCTTTTACATGTAGCTGTCCAGTTTTCCCAGCACCACTTATTGAAGAGGCTGTCTTTTCTCCATTTATGTATTCTTGGCTTCTTTATCAAAAATAAGGTGACCATATTTTTATTGTGGGTTTATCTCTGGGCTTTCTATCCTGTTCCGTTGATCCATATTTCTGTTTTTGTGCGAGTACCATACTGTCTTGATTACTGTAGCTTTGTAGTATAGTCTGAAGTCCAGGAGCCTGATTCCTCCAGCTCCGTTTTTTTTTCTCAGTATTGCTTTGGCACTTCGGGGTCTTTTTTGTTTCCATACAAACTGTGATGTTTCTTGTTCTAGTTCTGTGAAAAATGCCATTGGTAGTTTGATAGGGATTGCATTGAATCTGTAGATTGCTTTGGGTAGTATAGTCATTTTCATGATGTTGATTCTTCCAATCCAAGAACATGGTATATCTCTCCATCTGTTTGCATCATCTTTAATTTCTTTCATCAATGTCTTATAGTTTTCCACATACAGGTCTTTTGTCTCCTTAGGTAGGTTTATTCCTAGGTATTTTATTCTTTTTGTTGCAGTGGCAAATGGGAGTGTTTCCTTAATTTCTCTTTCAGATTTTTCATCATTAGTGTATAGGAATGCAAGACATTTCTGTGCATTGATTTTGTATCCTGCTACTTTGCCAAATTCATTGATTATTTCTAGTAGTTTTCTGGTAGCATCTTTAGGATTCTCTGTGTATAGTATCATGTCATCTACAAACAGTGATAGGTCTACTTCATCTTTTCCGATGTGTATTCCTTTTATTTCTTTTCCTTCCCTGATTGCTGTGGCTAAAACTTCCAACACTATGTTGAATAATAGTGGTGAGAGTGGACAACTTTGCCTTGTTCCTGATCTTAGAGGAAATGGTTTCAGTTTTTCACCACTGAGAATGATGTTGGCTGTGGGTTTGTCATATATGGCCTTTCTTATGTTGAGGTAAGTTCCCTATATGCCTACTTTCTGGAGGGTTTTTATCATAAATGGGTGTTGAATTTTGTCAAAAGCTTTCTGCATCTATTGAGATGATCATATGGTTTTTCTCCTTCAGTTTGTTAATATGGTTTATCACATTGATTGATTTGCGTATATTGAAGAATCCTTGCATTCCTGGGATAAACCCCACTTGATCATGGTGTATGATCCTTTTAATGTGCCGTTGGATTCTGTTTGCTAGTGTTTTGTTGAGGATTTTTGCATCTATGTTCATCAGTGATATTGGCCTGTAGTTTTCTTTTTTTGTGACATCTTTGTCTGGTTTTGGTATCAGGGTGATGGTGGCCTCATAGAATGAGTTTGGGAGTGTTCCTCCCTCTGCTGTATTTTGGAAGAGTTTGAGAAGGATAGGTGTTAGCTCTTCTGTAAATGTTTGATAGAATTTGCCTGTGAAGGCATCTGGTCCTGGGCTTTTGTTTGTTGGAAGATTTTTAATCACAGTCTCAATTCAGTGCCTGTTTATATTTTCTATTTCTTCCTGGTTCAGTCTTGGAAGGTTGTGCTTTTCTAAGAATTTGTCCATTTCTTCCAGGTTGTCCATTTTATTGGCATGTAGTTGCTTGTAGTAATCTCTCATGATCCTTTGTATTTCTGTAGTGTCAATTGTTACTCTCCTTTTTCATTTCTAATTCTATTGATTTGAGTCTTCTCCCTTTTTTTCTTGATGAGTCTGGCTAATGGTTTATCAATTTTGTTCATCTTCTCAAAGAACCAGCTTTTAGTTTTGTTGATCTTTGGTATTGTTTCCTTCATTTCTTTTTCATTTATTTCCGATCTGATCTTTATAATTTCTTTCCTTCTGCTATCTGGGGTTTTTTTGTTCTTCTTTCTCTAATTGCTTTAGGTGTAAGGTTAGGTTGTTTGAGATGTTTCTTGTTTCTTGAGGTGGGATTGTATTGCTATAAACTTCCCTCTTAGAACTGCTTTTGCTGCATCCCATAGGTTTTGGGTTGTTGTGTTTTCATTGTCGTTTGTTTCTAGGTATTTTTTGATTTCCTCTTTGATTTCTTCAGTGATCTCTTGGTTATTTAGTAGTGTATTGTTTAGCCTCCATGTGTTTGTATTTCTTACAGATTTTTTCCTGTAATTGATATCTAGTCTTATAGCATTGTGGTCGGAAAAGATATTTGATACGATTTCAATTTTCTTAAATTAACCAAGGCTTGATTTGTGACTCAAGATATGATGTATCCTGGAGAATGTTCCATGAGCACTTGAGAAGAAAGTGTATTCTGTTGTTTTTGGAAGGAATGTCCTATAAATATCCATTAAGTCCATCTTGTTTAATGTGTCATTTAAAGCTTGTGTTTCCTTATTTATTTTCATTTTGGATGATCTGTCCATTGGTGAAAGTGTGTTGTTAAAGTCCCCTACTATGATTGTGTTACTGTCGATTTCCCCTTTTATGGCTGTTAGCATTTGCCATATGTATTGAGGTGCTCCTATGTTGGGTGCATAAATATTTACAATTGTTATATCTTCTTCTTGGTTTGATCCCTTGATCATTATATAGTGTCCTTCTTTGTCTCTTGTAATAGTCTTTATTTTAAAGTCTATTTTGTCTGATATGAGAATTGCTACTCCAGCTTTCTTTTGATTTCCATTTGCATGGATTATCTTTTTCCATCCTCTCACTTTCAGTCTGTATGTGTTCCTAGGTCTGAAGTGGGTCTCTTGTAGACAGCATATATATGGGTCTTGTTTTTGTATCCATTCAGCCAGCCTGTGTCTTTTGGTTGGAGCATTTAATCCATTTACATTTAAGGTAAGTATTGATATGTATGTTCCTATTACCATTTTGTTAATTGTTTTGGGTTTGTTATTGTAGGTCTCTTCCTTCTCTTGTGTTTCCTGCCTAGAGAAGTTCCTTTAGCATTTGTTGTAAAGCTGGTTTGGTGGTGCTGAATTCTCTTAGCTTTTGGTTGTCTGTAAAGGTTGTAATTTCTCTGTCGAATCTCAATGAGATCCTTGCTGGGTAGAGTAATCTTGGTGTAGGTTTTTCCCTTTCATCGCTTTAAATATGTCCTGCCACTCCCTTCTGGCTTGCAGAGTCTCTGCTGAAAGTCAGTTGTTAACCTTATGGGGATTCCTTTGTATGCTATTTGGTGTTTTTCGCTTGCTGCTTTTAATATTTTTTCTTTGTATTTAATTTTTGTTAGTTTGATTAATATGTGTCTTGGCGTGTTTCTCCTTGGATTTATCCTGTATGGGACTCTCTGCACTTCCTGGACTTGATTGACTATTTCCTTTCCCATATTAGGGAAGTTTTCAAGTATAATCTCTTCAGATATTTTCTCAGTCCCTTTCTTTTTCTCTTCTTCCTCTGGGACCCCTGTAATTCGAATGTTGGTGCATTTGATGTTATCCTAGAGGTCTCTGAGACTGTCCTCAGTTCTTTTCATTCTTTTTTCTTTATTCTGCTCTACAGTAGTTATTTCCACTATTTTATCTTCCAGGTCACTTATCCGTTCTTCTGCCTCAGTTTTTCTGCTATTGATTCCTTCTAGAGAGTTTTTAGTTTCATTTATTGTGTTGTTCATCGTTGTTTGTTTGCTCTTTAGTTCTTCTAGGTCCTTGTTATACGTTTCTTGTAATTTCTGCATCTATTTCCAAGATTTTGGATCATCTTTACTATCATTACTCTGAATTCTTTTTCAGGTAGACTGCTATTTCCTCTTCATTTGTTTGGTCTGGTTTGTTTTTACCTTGCTCCTTCATCTGCTGTGTATTTCTCTGCCTTTTCGTTTTGCTTAACTTACTGTGTTTGGGGTCTCCTTTTTGCAGGCTGCAGGTTCGTGGCTCCCGTTATTTTTGGTGTCTGCCCCCAGGTGGCTAAGGTTGGTTCAGTGGGTTGTGTAGGCTTCCTGGTGGAGGGTACTGGTGCCTGTGTTTTGGTGGATGAGTCTGGGTCTTGTCTTTCTGCTGGGCAGGACCGAGTCCGGTGGTGTATTTTGGGGTGTCTGTGACCTTCTGATTTTAGGCAGCCTCTCTGCTAATGGGTGGGGTTGTATTCCTGTCTTGTAGTTGTTTGGCATGGGGTGTCCAGCACTGTAGCTTGCTGGTTGTTGCGTGGAGGTGGGTCTTAGCATTGAGATGGAGATCTCTGGGAGAGCTTTCGCCGTTTGATACTATGCGAGGTCTCCGGCAGACCAATGTCCTGAACTCGGCTCTCCCACCTCAGAGGCACAGGCCTGACACCCGGCCAGAGCACCAAGACCCTGTCAGCCACACGGATACTGTTGTCCTAAAACTAACAGACTCTCAGTTATTTCTCCAGCTAAGATGGGTTTCTTCTGGATCAGAAGAGAATTACATTTCTGGATCTATAACCATGAGGAGCCATGAGCAAATCCCTTTCCTTTGATTTTAATGTGACCTAGTATTTATATTTTAGTTTGGTCTTTTCAGACGTTTTCGGTAGTTTAGGACAGTTAATCAACTGTGAGTCTCTTAAAATCTTGGCAGTGTTCTATAATATTAGCTGTCTTTTATTGTATTTATCTTACCCATATGTCAGTCAACTAGTAATAAAGTGATTGTTAGGAAAGGAGCCTATGGCAGTAACTTCCTGACTCCCTACATCTTCTCACAGATGCCAAGCTCAGAAGGAGATAATTTCACCATCAGGCTCCCTTCTTACTAATGGCAATTCATCCATGCTTCCTATTCGGTCTTAGTTTGTCTAGTTCCTTATTTGTTCGTTAGATGCTTTGACTTCATTTCATGAACCTTTCCCCCTAAAATTTCTAGCTTGTGTTCCAGTTCCCTGCCATCTCTGCTCTTCCCTTAAGAGACAACAAGTAGAAAAACAAAAATGTATTATTGAGTAGTAATCGGTGCTATGAAGAAATGTAAAGCAAAGTAAAGGGATAGAGAGTAACAGCACTGTTACTCTCTAAAGAGTGATCATGACTATGAGTTTTTGAAAAAATAACAGTTGAGAAGAGATCTGAAATAAGAACATGGAAGAACATTCAAATGTACGTTTAGAGTGAGGGAGCTATTAGTGAAAAGAGATTGTGATCAATAAGTAATACTTGATTTCATAGAATAGGAGTTTTATTAGTCATACAGGGAGGAAATTAGAGTGAAGATACTTGGGAAAATCTAGAGGCTGGTTAGGATGAAGGTGGGGTTAGATCAGTGATTCTCCACTGGAGGTGATTTTGCCCTCTAGAGAGTATTTGTCTGTGTCTGGAGACATTTTAATAGTGACAGTTGGGGGATTGCTACTTACATTCAGTGAGGAGAGGACAGTTGTGCTAAATATCCTCCAATGCCTAGGACAGTCCCTACAACAAAAGATTACCTGGCCCAAAATGTCAGCGGTGTTGCTGTTGGGAAACCTCGGTTTAGGGGACTATGAGAAAGCAGCCAGAATGGGAAATTGGTATTGAAAGGAGTAAGGTAAGAAGGCTCGTGAGAAAAGAACCCATGTCTTAACATTTCTTTTGTCTACAAGAACCTGGTAGAGTGTTAGGCATGTAGAATCAACCTAGCAATAATATTTATTTTTAAATTTGTCCTGAATTAATTTATAAATACTGCATTTTAAACTAGTTTCCTTCTGGCTTATACAAGTGAAACTGGGGAGGGGAAAAAAAAGTATAAAGAAAAACAAACGAAACAATCATAGCTCATCACAATTCCAAGGTTATTTTTACTATTTTGATTTATTTCTTCAAATATTGTTTTCTGTTTGAATATATACATGTGCATGTTTTATTTCCTTTTCATAAGATAATGGAGGGCACACTGTTAGATATGTTTTACCCAGCATGATCTTTCATTCTTCATGTCTCACATTAAAAATACATTGAATTCACAGTGTATCGCCCTCATAAGCCATCTTTTCTTCTCTGACCGCTCTTCAAATCCACATTACTTCTGGCAATTTAAAAAAAAAACTGTATCTTTTGTTTTCTATGAAAACGTCTTAATGATGTTTTCTAGTAACTTTGTGCTCGGTGTATCAAAGCACAATTTGACACTCTAAATTTTATTTGTGGTGCCTGACTAATACTGTGTTCTCTGCTCCACACCTTGTATTGGGATTAGAACTTTTCATTATGTGTGTATATCCCCCAGTATTAAGGATTTTCCAGGTGTTACACACACCCTGAATTGGCCTGCACCTCCTAGGCTGTTTCATCTTTCACATTCCATCATGAAGCTACTTGCTGCCTTTGGCAAGGGTCCAGAAATGAACAAAGTCAGCACATAAATTAATACATTCTTAGTGCAAAGCCTCGTTTTGAGGTAGTTGAAAGTTTTTAAAAATGAATAAATAAAAGAAATCTTAAAAGTATGACTAGTAAAATACATGAAATGTATAGAAGCACAGGTAACCAACCACATTGGTAAGTGGAGAAACCCAGTACGTGGCACCCCAAAACTGGCGAGTGGAAGTTTGAAGGAATTTCCACAGTTGGAGTGTTTGATAAAATACTTTACATTGCCATATAATTGTTGTCTTATTTAAAGAGATACTAGTGTAAATTCAAAAGTGGTGCCACGACACAGGTTTTAATACCATTATTTAGATACTAGATTTTCAAAAGTGATCCCAGAACCTTTGTCAGTTTTAACTGATGCTAATTTATATTATTAGTTTTCATGTTAGCATATAAGCTAGGAAACCAAAGATTGTTTTATTCAATAGTTTAACTTTCCTTAAAACAAGAATTCTCATTTTTGCCTTTTATTTTTCCTACAGGGGTGTGGTTGCTCTTCAGACCCTACGAAAACTAGTTGAACTTACTCAGAAGCCAGTTCATCAACTCTTTGATTACATTTGTGGTGTAAGCACAGGTGATTGTTATTATCATGTGGACGTGGTGCATCCCAGCAGTGCATTAAGAAAAATAACATTAAGCACTCATGTTTAAGATCCTGGTCATTTCCTGAAGTGATGGATGTTAGTTTCGTGTTTCGATGATGAATAGACCTTTGATTTGCTTAATGAACTTTTAAAAATGTTTATTGGGAATAAGTTCATATTCAGAAGTAGATTTTAGCGTGCTTTTCTAATATGGTTTAAATAAGCCACAGTGACAAGTATAAATTATGAATTATCACCTTATGGTATAGTCACCTGAAGGAAAGTAGCAAAGTGATAGGTACTCAAATTGTGCTTGAACAAACAGAACATTAAGGATGGATAAGATTTTACTTTCTTTTGAAAGGTATCCCTCTGTGAGGAAATTGCTTCTTATATCCTTTTTTATCTGGTTGTTCGAAACCACACGGATAAATGTGAGAATCTATGTTTTTTAAAAGCTTTTTAATATTGCTAGTCGATGTACATTTAAAATTCTAGTTTCATGCTTGTGTAGAAGAAATTGGCAGCTTAGAATATGATTGCTTCTGAATAATTTTCTAGTTTTCACTGACTCATCAACAGATAAATTTTTGTTTTGCTTTCTGTTTGTTTTGTTTTTCTATTTCTTACATCAACTCTCTCACCCATGCATCACCCCCATCCCCCAGTGTGCACATGAAGCCTCTCAGGGTACCTATAGCTATTGCTTACCTCCCAGGTAACACTCAAGGACTGTTAGCATTGCAGATCCCTGCTGTACATTTTACTATTTGGCCTGATAATTTCTCACTTTACCTTAGTTTATCTTCATAGACTTTTCTATATTTTCTCGTTCTTTGGAATTACAATAGTAGACCTAAAGACTACCAGCAACAAAATCAAATGATTTCTCTACATTATCTGTGTCAAGTATGACAGATATTCCCAAAGGGCACGTTAATTGATGCTCCATTGTGAAAACTAAATGAGAGCAGTTGTAGGGATAATTCAAAAATATAAGGAATCGGTGATTCCTGTGATGTTCCACTGAACAGTGATTCCTCAAGATGATAGCAGATATGGAAAAGGTTGGGTTAAAGAAAGTTAAAACAGGTTTCTTTACAGAGAGACTTGTGAGATCTTCTAGCATGTTAAAAATGCCTTGTGACTCTCAGGATAGGAAAATAATATGTATATCCCCAATTGATATAACTATGGGAATTTTTCTTAAAGAGACCTTCACAGTGCAAGTGTTCTTGGTATTTTTTCCTGGAGCTGTTACCCTGGCCATTTCTGTTAAATTTTGGAATGGTCCTAGCAATTTAAACCTTTAAACATATCTACAAGCTAACTTCTTGCTTTGGCACCATTGTTAGTAGGTGGGTGCTCAATGAAGAGAAATTTAAACCAGAGATTCATCTATCGAGTAGAGTATTTGTTTATGTAATATGTACGTTTCTGCACTTATCACAATATATCTTTTCCATTGTGTCTTCTAGCTTACTTTAACCTTAACTTATAATATAGTGCTTATAATTTTCCTTTCTTTTAACCATTTTGTATATTCTAATGTAGAAATTTTGTTTGCACATTTAGTGTTTGTTTGTTTGTTTTCGCTGTGTTGGGTCTTAGTTGCGACACATGGGATCTTAGTTGCGGCATGCAGGCTCTTCATTGTGGCATGCGGGCTTCTCCCTAGTTGTGGCGTTCAGGCTCAGTAGTTGCAGTGTGCAGGCTCTCTAGTTGTGGCGCACGGTCTCTAGAACGCACAGGCTTAGTTGGCCCGCAACATGTGGAATCTTTGTTCCCTGACCAGGGATCAAACGCACGTCCCCTACATTGGAAGGTGGATTCTTAACCACTAGACCACCAGGGAAGTCCCTGCACATTTAGTTTTTATAAAGTTAAAAATATATATTTAGTTTAAGGGTAATGTCCTTAACCATTCATTAAAATTCAGTTTTTTAATATCTGTTCATCTTTACAGTAGCTCTTCTTGAAAGCAACTTAAATTTTTTTTTTGGCAAGTTATTTCTTGTGTTAATTAAACATTTTCTGCAAATTGATAAGCAACAATTTCTATCATATAGTTATGCCATACAATGTATTTTAAAACAAGCTGACTTATCTTTTACTAGAGTAAGACTAAGAATAATAAAATACATAAAATATTTAAAATACATTATAATAGTGATTTCCTGTTTTTTACTTTGTTCGTAATCTTAATGTAAGCGGTGATGCTCTACAGGTCTTCGCCCCTACCACCCTCTCACTCAAAGCGTTCTTCTCCCCTTTTCCTCCTTAGTTCAGGGCTACACCAGTTAGGTACACTAGGTGGCAGTGTGTCCTATCAAGTGCAGCTAGGGTATGCAGTCAGCTGTTTAAAAAGACATCCCAGAGACCTAATTTCTTTATTTATTACATTGGTTCCCAGGACCAACCTGAAGGAGTAATCATTTTAATGAATTGGTAAGTTGTCAAATATACAGTATTCTCTGACTAAAACTAAGGAATTTATTAAGGTTAGAAAGGACATTATCTACCACGGTATCTTAATTATATATTATTTAATTTAATGCAAAACAACACATTTTTATATATTTTTAAATTATCATCATCATCAGTGGTTAGTATTTATTGAATCCTCATTGATTACGTGTGTTATCCCAGTGTTATAAGAACATGTAAATTTTAGTTACTGTTATTATCCTTATTTTATAGATGAAAAAAATTGGGGCTCTGGGAGGTTAAGTAGTTTGTCTCAGGTGACACAGTTAAAAAGTATCAAAGCTAGAATTTTAACCAAGTCTATGACTCAGGAGATCTTATAAGTACTATAATGGCAGTGCTGATAAAAACTAAGGATTCTTTCTTTCAGGTGCTATATTAGCATTCATGTTGGGATTGTTTCATATGCCCCTGGATGAATGTGAGGAACTTTATCGAAAATTGGGATCAGATGTGTTTTCACAAAATGTCATTGTTGGAACAGTCAAAATGAGTTGGAGCCATGCATTTTATGACAGTGAAACATGGGAAAACATTCTTAAGTAAGTTGTACTTACTCTTTTTATTTTTTATTTTTTTGAGATTAATTTGTGCTTTTATTTGCCAGTGTAGCTACAGTAGCCTGCAAATTTTTTTAATCTAAAAAGTACATTTTACATCACAATCCAACCAACACACACATATATAATATGTATACATATATAAAAGTGAAACAAAAGTTTTGCCAAAAATGTCTACCCTGAGTGTTAATTCTTTTTAAGACTTTTTTTTTAACCGAGGCTGAACTGCACTGACACATCATAATCACCAAAGTCCCTAGCTCATCTTAGGGTTCACTTTATAAAGTGAATAGTGTTGCATGTTCTATGGCTTTGGACAAAAGTATGATGACATAAAATCATTATAATGTCATACAAAGTATTTTCACTGCTCATAAAGACTTCTGTACCATATGTATTCATCTCCCCTCTCCCCCCAAACTCCTGGCAACCATTGATCTTTTTATCGTCTCCATTGTTTTGCCTTTTCCAGAATGGCATATAGTTGGAATCTGTTTTGCTTTTTTCCTTGAAGAGAGGGGTTCAAAGCCTTTATGCCTATAAGAGCACTCATGGCTCACCCACACGTGGACCAGACAGGCTCTAGGTGGCAAACTCCCCCACTAAATACTGTAGCTTTCCTTCCAGTACTGAGCCCGGTCCCACTGGTCCTGCCCAGCAGCCCCGTGGAGGTGCAGGGGGACACGTGTTGGGTATTTGCTCATAGGAAGCCACAAGTTTTGTGCCCCTTGTCACAATGAACCCAGATTCCTGTCGGGTGTGTTGTAAACAAACAAGCCATTTCTTCACACCCCCTGCTCTGAGCACACCCCATGTACTTATTCTTTTCAAAAATGTCTTGATTTATATTTGAACAATGCAGAAAAATATAAAGAAGAATACTAAATTATTGATCTCACTAATTAAAGATAACCACTGTTAATATTTTGGTGAATTGTATTCTATTCACTATTTTCCTGGGTTCACATGTTTCAGATTTGCATGTAAAAGCTGCAATTGTCTTTAAAAAAATTGAGACCATATTGTATATAGGACATGTTTGCACCTGTTGTTTTTCCTTAGCATACAGTTGCCCCTAGGTATCTGTGAGGGATTGGTGCCAGGACCTCTGAGAGTACCAAAATCCACAGGTGCTCAAGGGCCTTATTTAAAATGATGTAGTAGTATTAGTCTTTCTCAAGTCATTAACAAATAGTCTTCTAAAAGATTTAATAATTTTTAAACATTTTCTTCCAAAATATTACACAGCCGTTATACTCACTTTCTAAAAATATAAGCATAAAATAGAAACTTAAAATCACCCACAGTCTTGTTTAGAGCTGTAGACTTTGCAGTATGTTTTCTTCTAATTTTTTTTCCTAGCCTGTGTACATTTTCATATATGTTTCATATGGTGGAAATTATATTGTAGTTATAATTTTCTATCTTTTCCCCTTTTTCAACTTTATGAAAATTTCTTGACAAATTTTTAAAAGACTGCACTGCATTCTGCAGTGCCATATTTTCTTAACCATTTATATTTGGGACATTTATGTTATTTCTGATTTTTTGTGATCCTGAACAATGCTATGGTAGGAAAATTTACATTTCTGCCCACACTTCAGAATGTATCAGTAGGTCAGTTTAAAGGAAGCATAATTATTGGGTCAATGTTGACGGCTTTTAAAAATAATCATTATATAGGAAATAGAGAATATGTAAAGAAAACAGTGAAAATAGCTTATAATCCTACCAAGAACAAAAGCACTATTAACATGGTGATGTACATTTTTCTGGAATTTCTTGGAGATAAGTATGTGTGTGTGTGAGGTTGTGAATGTGCATTTGTATTCATCCCCTTCACAAAATTGGGATGATAATGCACATGTAGTTTTGTATCTTGCATTTTTACTTAGCATTTTATCGTGATTGGTTTCCTATGTTGTTAAATATTTTTTGAGATAATTTTTTTTTTAATTTCTTTGGTTGCGCCAGGTCTTAGTTGTGGCAGGCGGGCTCCTTAGTTGCAGCTCTCTGGCTCCTTTACTCACGGCACATGGGCTCCTTAGTTGCAGTAGGCAGTCTCCTTAGTTGTGGCATTCAAACTCTTAGTTGCAGCATGCATGTGGGATCTAGTTCCCTGACCAGGGATCGAACCTGGGCCCCCTGCGTTGGGAGCACGGAGTCTTAACTAGTGCACCTCGAGGGAAGTCCCTTGAGATGTGTTTTAATGGTTGTTCACTATCCATTTTATGGATGTACTATTTTTTATTTAACAAATCCCCTAGTGGAAAAAGAGTATATTTCAGATATTTTTCCCATTCAAAATAAAGTTTAGGTGGATATCTTACATCTCTACTTAAATCTCTGGTTATATATTTAACGTAAACTTCTTGAGTGCAATTTTGGGTCAGAAAGTATACATGTTTTAAGAAATCATTTTTTAGATAGATTGATACATGTATATACCTGAACTGTTCTTCCACACAGTTGTCCCAGCTTACCCACCAACATCAGTTTGTGTTTCCATTTCATGAAATACTTATGAACACCAAACATTTTAATTTTTAGAACTTTGTCAGTTTGAGAGATTTTTTAACAAATTTTTTTTTAATTAATTAATTTATTTATTTATGGCTGTGTTGGGTCTTTGTTTCTGTGCGAGGGCTTTCTCTAGTTGCGGCAAGTGGGGGCCACTCTTCATCGCGGTGCGCGGGCCTCTCACCATCGCGGCCTCTCTTGTTGCGGAGCACAGGCTCCAGACGCGCAGGCTCAGGAATTGTGGCTCACGGGCCTAGTTGCTCTGCGGCATGTGGGATCTTCCCAGACCAGGGCTCGAACCCGTGTTCCCTGCATTGGCAGGCAGATTCTCAACCACTGCGCCACCAGGGAAGCCCAGTTTGAGAGATTTTTAAACTGGTGTTTACAATTTGCATCACTTTGGTTATTGATGAGTTTGAACATTTTTTGTTTTTTTATTTATTTCTTTTTTGTGTGTGAATTTCAAGAGCATGATATTTGCTCATTTTCCTACCAGGGCATTGCTCACTATATTATAAATGTATTAACCGTTTGTTGATATATTGAAAACGTGCTTTTTAGTTAAAAACATTTTTTTAATGTGGAGGAGTTTGAAGTCTTCATTTGTCAGATCTTTTCCTTTAATTTTGAACTTTGCTTAATATTTAGAAAGTCTTTTCTACCTTGAAATCAGGTAAATCTTTATATTATTTTCTAGTCCTAAGGTTTAATTAAGTTTTTTTTTTTAGGTCATGATTAAGTCTAATGATTCTGTGGTTTGACTGGACATTTCTTCGGGTCTTGTCTAAACTCACTCATGGTTACTGGCAGCCAGCAGGCATCTCAGCTGAGATGGCTGGGACAGCTGGTCTCTCTTGTCCTGGGCTTCATCCCACCATGGTGGTCTCAGAGTTCCAGTTAGAGCAAGCCCCAGTGCATGAGGACTTACCAAGCCTCAGTTTAGTGGCATATTTGGTGATGTCCCATTGACCAAAGCCACTCAAACCCAGGGTCTGTGTGGAAAGGGACTGTATACAAGGGTATGGAAGTCAGCAAGTGTGATTCAGTGGGGGCCTTGTTGTTATGCTTTACCATGCCCACTCCCTGGCCTTCCTTGTCATTTTTTTACTTTCATTGTTTATTGAGAACATTTTTATATTTTTTCCTGTGATAATGATTTTGTGTTATTATAGGGATGCTATTTTTTTTGATGATTATAGTAGCTTTATTCCTTTTTTTAAATTTTATTTTATTTATTTTTTTATACAGCAGGTTATTAGTCACCAATTTGATAAACATCAGTGTATACATGTCATTCCCAATCTCCCAATTCATCACACCACCATGCCCACCCCCACCACTTTCCCCCCTTGGTGTCCATACGTTTGTTCTCTACATCTGTGTCTCAGTTTCTGCCCTGCAGACCGGTTCATCTGTACCACTTTTCTAGGTTCCACCTATATGCGTTAATATACGATATTTATTTTTCTCTTTCTGACTTAACTTCACTCTGTATGACAGTCTCTAGATCCATCCACGTCTCAACAAATGACCCAATTTCGTTCCTTATTATGGCTAATATTCCATTGTATATATGTACCACATCTTCTTTATCCATTCATCTGTTGATGGGCCTTTAGGTTGCTTCCATGTCCTGGCTATTGTAAATAGTGCTGCAGTGAACATTGGGGTGCATGTGCCTTTTTGTAATTATGGTTTTCTCTGCATATATGCCCAGTAGTGGGATTGCTGGGTCATGTGGTAATTCTATTTTTAGTTTTTCAAGGAACCTCCATACTGTTCTCCATAGTGGCTGTATCAATTTACATTCCCAAAAACAGTGCAAGAGGGTTCCCTTTTCTCCAGACCTTCTCCAGCATTTGTTGTTTGTAGATTTTCTGATGATGCCCATTCTAACTGGTGTGAGGTGATACCTCATTGTAGTTTTGATTTGCATTTCTCTAATAATTAGTGATGTTGAGCAGCTTTTTATGTGCTTCTTGGCCCTCTGTATGTCTTCTTTGGAGAAATGTCTATTTAGGTCTTCTGTCCATTTTTGGATTGGGATGTTGTTTTTTTTAATATTCAGCTGCATGAGCTGTTTATATATTTTGGAGATTAATCCTTTGTCCGTTGATTCGTTTGCAAATATTTTCTCCCATTCTGAGGGTTGTCTTTTCATCTTGTTTGTAGTTTCCTTTGCTGTGCAAAAGCTTTGAAGTTTCATTAGGTCCCATTTGTTTGTTTTTGTTTTTATTTCCATTACTCTAGGAGGTGGATCAAAAAAGATCTTGCTGTGATTTATGTCAGAGAGTGTTCTTCCTATGTTTTCCTCTAAGAGTTTTATAGTGTCCAGTCTTCCTATGTTATCCTCTAAGAGTTTTATAGTATCCAGTCTTACATTTAGGTCTCTAATCCATTTTGAGTTTATTTTTGTGTATGGTGTTAGGGAGTGTTCTAATTTCATTCTTTTACATGTAGCTGTCCAGTTTTTCCAGCACCACTTATTGAAGAGACTGTCTTTTCTCCATTGTATATCCTTGCCTCCTTTGTCATAGACTAGTTGACCATAGGTGTGTGGGTTTATCTCTGGGCTTTCTATCCGGTTCCAGTGATCTATATTTCTGTTTTTGTGCCAGAACCATATTGTCTTGATCACTGTAGCTTTGTATTATAGTCTGAAGTCAGGGAGTCTGATTCCTCCAGCTCCGTTTTTTTTTCCTCAAGACTGCTTTGGCTATTCGGGGTCTTTTGTGTCTCCATACAAATTTTAAGATTTTTTGTTCTAGTTCTGTAAAAAAATTCCATTGGTAATTTGATAGGGATTGCATTGAATCTGTAGATTGCTTTGGGTAGTATAGTCATTTTCACAGTATTGATTCTTCCAGTCCAAGAACATGGTATGTCTCTCCATCTGTTTGTATCATCTTTAATTTCTTTCATCAGTGTCTTATAGTTTTCTGCATACAGGTCTTTTATCTCCCTAGGTAGGTTTATTCCTAGGTATTTTATTCTTTTTGTTGCAGTGGTACATGGGAGTGTTTCCTTAATTTCTCTTTCAGATTTTTTCTGATTAGTGTATAGGAATGCAAGAGATTTCTGTGCATTAATTTTGTATCCTGCAATGTTACCAAATTCACTGATTAGCTCTAGTAGTTTTCTGGTGGCATGTTTAGGATTCTCTATGTATAGTATCATGTCATCTGCAAACAGTGACAGTTTTACTTCTTCTTTTCCAATTTGTATTCCTTTTATTTCTTTTTCTTCTCTGATGGCCGTGGCTAGGACTTCCAAAACTATGTTGAATAATAGTGGCGAGAGTGGACATCTTTGTCTTGTTCCTGATCTTAGAGGAAATGCTTTTAGTTTTTCACCATTGAGAATGATGTTTGCTGTGGGTTTGTCATATATGGCCTTTATTATGTTGAGGTAGGTTCCCTCTGTGCCCATTTTCTGGAGAGTGTTTTTATCGTAAACGGGTGTTGAATTTTGTCAAATGCTTTTTCTGCATCTATTGAGATGATCATGTGGTTTCTTTTCTTCAGTTTGTTAATATGGTGTATCACATTGATTGATTTGCGTATATTGAAGAATCCCTGCATCCCTGGGATAAATCCCAGTTGATCATGGTGTATGATCCTTTTAATGTGTTGTTGGATTCTGTTTGCTAGTATTTTATTGAGGATTTTTGCATCTATATTCATCAGTGATATTGGTCTGTAATTTCCATTTTTTGTAGTATCTTTGTCTGATTTTGCTTTCAGGGTGATGGTGGCCTCATAGAATGAGTTTGGCAGTGTTCCCTCCCCTGCAATTTTTTAGAACAGTTTGAGAAGGATGGGTGTTAGCTCTTCTGTAAATGTTTGATAGAATTCACCTGTGAAGCCATCTGGTCCTGGACTTTGGTTTGTTGGAAGATTTTAAATCACAGTTTCAATTTCATTACTTGTGATTGGTCTGTTCATATTTTCTATTTCTTCCTGGTTCAGTCTTGGAAGGTTATACCTTTCTAAGAATTTGTCCATTTCTTCCAGGTTGTCCATTTTATTGGCATAGAGTTGCTTGTAGAAGTCTCTTAGGATGCTTTGTATTTCTGCGGTGTCTGTTGTAACTTCCTCTTTTTCGTTTTTAATTTTATTGATTTGAGTCCTCTTCCTCTTTTTCTTGATGAGTCTGGCTAATGGTTTATCAATTTTGTTTATCTTCTCAGAGAACCAGCTTTTTCTTTATTCTGTTCCACAGCAGTAAATTCCACCATTCTGTCTTCCAGGTCACTTATTTTATTTTAGTTTTATTGATCTTTGCTATTGTTTTCTTTGTTTCTATTTCATTTATTTCTGCTCTGATCTTTATGATTTCTTTCCTTCTGCTAACTTTGGGTTTTGTTTGTTCTTCTTTCTCTAGTTCCTTTAGGTGTAAGGTTAGATTGTTTATTTGAGATTTTTCTTGTTTCTTGAGGTAGGCTTGTATCGCTATAAACTTCCCTGTTAGAACTGCTTTTGCTGTATCCCATAGGTTTTGGATCATCGTGTTTTCGTTGTAATTTGTCTCTAGGTATTCTTTGATTTCTTCAGTGATCTCTTGGCTATTTAGTAACGTATTGTTTAGCCTCCATGTGTTTGTGTTTTTTACTTTTTTTCCCCTGTAATTGATTTCTAATCTCACAGTGTTGTGGTCAGAAAAGATGCTTGATATGATTTCAGTTTTCTTAAATTTACTGTGGCTTGGTTTGTGACCCAAGATGTGATCTGTCCTGGAGATTGTTCCATGTGCACTTGAGAAGAAAGTGTAATCTGCTTTTTTTGGATGGAATGTCCTATAAATATCCATTAAATATACCTGGTCTGTTGTGTCATTTAAAGCTTGTGTTTCTTTATTAATTTTCTGTTTGGATGATCTGAACATTGGTGTACGTAAGGTGTTAAAGTCCCCCAGTATTATTGTGTTGCTGTTGATTTCCTCTTTTATACCTGTTAGCAGTTCCCTTATGTATTGAAGTGCTCCTATGTTGGGTGCATATATATTTATGATTGTTATATCTTCTTCTTGGATTGATCCCTTGATCATTATGTAGTGTCCTTCCTTGTCTCTTGTAACATTCTTTATTTTAAAGTCTATTTTATCTGATATGAGTATTGCTACTCCAGCTTTCTTTTGATTTCCATTTGCATGGAATATCTTTTTCCATCCCCTCACTTTCATTCTGTATGTGTCCCTAGGTCTGAAGTGGGTCTCTTGTAGACAGCATATAGATGGGTCTTGTTTTTGTATCCATTCAGCCAGCCTGTGTCTTTTGGTTGGAGCATTTATTCCATTTACGTTTAAGGTAATTATCGATATGTATGTTCCTATGACCATTTTCTTGATTGTTTTGGGTTTGTTTTTGTAGGTTCTTTTCTTCTCTTGTGTTTCCCACTTAGAGAAGTTCCTTTAGTATTTGTTGTAGAGCTGGTTTGGTGGTGCTGAATTCTCTTAACCTTTGCTTGTCTGTAAAGGTTTTGATTTCTCCGTTGAATCTGAATGAGATCCTTGCTGGGTAGAGTAATCTTGGTTGTAGTTTCTTCCCTTTCATCACTTTAAATATGTCATGCCACTCCCTTCTGGCTTGTAGAGTTCTGCTGAGAAATCAGCTGTTAACCTTATGGGAGTTCCCTTGTATGTTCTTTGTCATTTTTCCCTTGCTGCTTTCAGTAAGTTTTCTTTGTCTTTAGTTTTTGCCAGTTTGGTTACTGTGTGTCTCGGCGTGTTTCTCCTTGGGTTTTATCCTGTATGGTACTCCCTGTGCTTCCTGGACTTGGGTGGCTGTTTTCTTTCCCATGTTAGGGAAGTTTTCGACTATAATCTTTTCATATTTTTTCTTGGGTCCTTTCTCTCTCTCTTCTCCTTCTGGGACCCCGATAATGTGAATGTTGTTACGCTTAATGTTGTCCCAGAGGTCTCTTAGGCTGTCTTCATTTCTATTCATTCTTTTTCTTTATTCTGTTCCACAGCAGTGAATTCCACCATTGTGTCTTCCAGGTCACTTATCCGTTCTTCTGCCTCAGTTATTCTGCTATTGATTCCTTCTAGTGTAGTTTTCATTTCAGTTATTGTATTGTTCATCTCTGTTTGTTTGTTCTTTAATTCTTCTAGGTCTTTGTTAAACATTTCTTGCATCTTCTCAGTCTTTGCCTCCATTCTTTTTCTGAGGTCCTGGATCATCTTTGCTATTGTTATTCTGAGTTCTTTTTCTGGGAGGTTGCCCATCTCCACTTCATTTAGTTGTTTTTCTGGGGTTTTATCTTGTTACTTCATCTGGTACATAGCCCTCTGCCTTTTCATCATGTCTATCTTTCTGTGAATGTGGGTTTTGTTCTACAGGCTGCAGGATTGTAGTTCTTCTTGCTTCCGCTGTCTGCCCTCTGGTGGATGAGGCTATCTAAGAGGCTTGTGCAAGTTTCCTGATGGGAGGGACTGGTGGTGGGTAGAGCTGGCTGTTGCTCTGGTGGGCAGAGCTCAGTAAAACTTTAATCTGCTTGTCTGCTGATGAGTGGGGCTGGGTTCTCTCCCTGTTGGTTGTTTGGCCTGAGGCAACCCAACACTGGAGCCCACCTGGGCTCTTTGGTGGGGCTAATGGCAGACTCTGGGAGGGTTCACTCCAAGGAGTACTTCCCAGAACTTCTGCTGCCAGTGTCCTTGTCCCCATGGTGAGACATAGCCGCCCCCCGCCTCTGCATGAGACCCTCCAACACTGGCAGGTAAGTCTGGTTCAGTCTCCCCTGTGGTCACTGCTCCTTCCCCGATGCACACACTACTTTGTGTGTGCCCTCCAAGAGTGGAGTCTCTGTTTCCCCCAGTCCTGTCAAAGTCTTGCAATCAAATCCCGCTAGCCTTCAAAGTCTGATTCTCTAGGAATTCCTCCTCCCCTTGCCGGACCCCCAGGTTGGGAAGCCTGACGTGGGGCTCAGAGCCTTCACTCCAGTGGGTGGACTTCTGTGGTATAAGTGTTCTCCAGTTTGTGAGTCACCCACCCAGCAGTTACAGGATTTGATTTTATCATGATTGCGCCCCTCCTACTGTCTCATTGTGGCTTCTCCTTTGTCTTTGGATGTGGGGTATCTTTTTTGGTGAGTTCCAGCATCTTCCTGACGATTGTTCCACAGTTAGTTGTGATTCTGGTGCTCTCGCAAGAGGGCGTAGGGATGCTGTTTTTAATTATAGCATCAGTAGATTCTGGGAATGTTGAGAATTCTTTTTTTTTTATTTTGACATCTCTCTAAAATGACCAATTAATGTTTCTGATTTTCTCTTCAAATTTATATTCATAACAATTCACTAAAGCATTTTAGCTTTTTATAAAATCAAGGTTTAAACAAAAAATAAATGTGAACTTTGCTTAAAGTGTGAAAGCAGCATGCTCCTAGGATCTCTGTCCCAATTTTACAGCAAGATTTCTATGAAAAGATAAAGTGAAAAGACCCTTGGGAGAATAAAATTGCATTGATCTTCATGCTGAGGAAACACACAGATCAGATTGGGAAAGACAAAGATCTTGTCCGTTTTAGAAAGCATATTACATTGTATTTATAAAAGATAATAAAGGGTAGGTAACTACCTAATTTGTAAATATGTGAAATTCACTAATATTCTAGTTGAGAAACATGAGTGTCACTTGAAAAAATGTCATTAGAAAAATGTTTTTCCTTACTGAGGCAGGTTGGTCAAAAAACATAGTCTTTGTATTCAGTACAGGGGAAAAATACATAATTTTTAAGTCTGGAAAAAGTCTGCACTGAAATAAAATTACCTTATAATGGAATTGTGAAAATTGCTACTCACGGACAATTTCTATTATGTTGCAGTAATTCAAATGTCAACTCAGATGTTTTAAAAAGCAGTTTTGGGGGGTGACATAGGCTCTATATTGCTAAAACAGGTTTGAAGTCTGAGTGTCCTGATCTGGTTTTTAGACTGTTCTGTAACTAGTCTGCCATACTTCTGCAGGCTTATCTCAACACAGCTCCTTTATCCTGTCAGGAGGACCCTGAAAACATCAAATTTGTTCTGCCTCTGTGCCTTTACTCTGGATATGTCATGGCTTTTAATGTGTTTTCTTGACATCGTTGGTGTCCTTAAGCTACACCTCCATGCATCTTTTCCAGATACTGCAGACTGTATTGATTGCCCCCCTCAGAATTGTAGATACTTGCAGTTTGAATCAGATGTTAATGGATAAGTATATATTGTTTTATGTGCATTAGTTGGATTATAAGCTTCTTAGAGGAGATTCTTATACTACTTTTATGTCCTGCATGGTTTTGGCAAGCCATGAGCCAATAGTAATTGCATAGTGTATGTTCCCTGATGTTGGGAAATAAAATTTTGATATACTTTAATTCTTCTCCTTTAATACAGGGATAGAATGGGATCTTCACTAATGATTGAAACAGCAAGAAACCCCATGTGTCCTAAGGTAAGTTTAGAGTCTCTTAAATATAACACGTAATTGGAATTGAAGGTCAGGTGAATGGATTTATTCTGAAGGCCCTTTATTAAGGGAAGAAATTTGTTAGGAACCTCTTTTAGTAGATTATATTGATTCCTTATATATTGGCTCATTCTGTGAAGGTACAGAATGTGATCATTGGACCTTTTCTATATCAAGTAAAAGTATAACAAAAGTTTAAGAACATGAAAGACTGGGACTAAAGATAAAGAATTATTTTATTATAGGGTTAATCAAATCTAGGGATTTAAGGAAAATTGTGGCATTTCCTCCCAGATTTTTTTAAAGGAACTTTATGTGCCTCTTAGAAAAATATTAAATTAATATACAAATGGAATCCCAATTTTTTAAATGTTAATGTCAATAGAATAAGTCTCAGTTTGGCTTCTCCTTTTATTTACTTTGTTTGAAACCCAGTGATCTGAGTATTGCTTGAGTTTTGTGTTCTTTAATAAAATTCGTTATTTGATTAAGGAATAAGGGTTTATGTACACAGAAATCCCACGCAGGTTGTGTTCATTCTTGGATGACAGGCTGTAACCATAAAAAATCAAATACAGCTCCCTCTATTGCTCTTTCACTCTTGCTTACACATATTTTTATTCATTCTTTAGGTATTAATTATGTTACCCCATGTGCCAGCATAATGCTAGGGACTTTGGATACGTTAGTGAGTAAACGCAGACATGGAGTTTACGGTCCAGTAGGGCAAAGTAAGCATTAATCAAATGATCACACAAATGAGATACAGTTTTCCCAAAATAAGTGCTGTGGAGCACAAAAACAGTTCTCTGAAAGCATATATTTACAGGGACGTGAGGGAAGGCTACTGTAAGGAAATGGGCTTTGAGGTCTCAGTGTGAAGGCTGATGAGTGTTCCTGGCAAAGGGAACAGTGTGTACAGAAGGAGCCATGGAGAAATGCAGGCCCTGAAAGAGTTCTTGAAGGCTGGAGCCTGGGGATCCCAGGGCAGCATGTGCAGTGGGCTGGAGGGGTAGCTCCATCAGACCACGTGAGGCTGTGATAATGAAATGCAGTAGCTCGTTGGAGAGGACTCTAAGATGCACACTACACATCTTGTTTATTCTCTTGTATCTTCAGGGCTTCTTGTTTGTTTGTTTGTTCTTAAATTGTGAGAATTGCCAACTTAAAAAAAAACAGAGTGGGTGTGGGGGAACTGCAGCCATCTCAAAAAATAATTCACTCATGATAAATGAGGCAGCCATCGACACGTTTCTTAATCGAGCTTGCCTGTATACCAATTAATGGAATGACCCTCTGGATTTTAGTGTATGGCCAGCTCTTATCCACAGTGGCCTAGAGACACACTTGGGTCACTCACACGAACTTGGAATGTGACGATTGGTTTATAAAATAGCAAAGCACACAGGCCCCTGGCAGGGCTTGGCACAGAGCCCTAACAATTTAGCCCTCACCATTACCTTTCAGCCTCTTAAGTTTATATTGCAGATCATTAGGGTACATCACATTTTACATAAATTCAACTGACACTGAGAAAATCTGTGACCCTGGGTGATAAACATCGGTTTTTCAATAAAAAAATTGCCCAGCTACCAGTTATTAACTACAATCAGAAAGCCTTGAGAGTTTGTTTAGTGTCAGAGTTTCAGTTACTAAAGTCATAATGCTTTCAAAGAGCACAGAAACAATGACTAATTAATAAATGATATGAAAATAGTGTATTTATTCATCTTTAAGTAGTTTTTATTCATTGCTACTACTGCAGTATCAATTATTATATAAAGGTCTGCAAATTTATGCTTTCTTGAATGTCTTTTTAAAGAACTAATCAAATTATGTAGTCAAAAAATATCTTTTATTATTGTTCTCTTATAATGCATTTCTCAAAATTGTCTCAGCCCTTGTATCTATTTTCCTGTAAAGAAATACCTATTTAAAAGGATCTGCTTCCTTTGATTAGTATTATAGTTATGTTATACATTTATCTTGATGGGTGGAGTTGTAGATTGTTCATACTACTAAATAATATTTAATTTTTACAGTTCCCAAATATTGCTGCTTACAATGCGTATTGTTCACTTTTTAATTGACTAGGTAGCTGCAGTAAGTACCATAGTGAACAGAGGGATAACGCCAAAAGCCTTTGTGTTCAGAAACTATGGACATTTTCCTGGAGTCAACTCTCACTATTTGGGAGGCTGTCAGTATAAAATGTGGCAGGCCATCAGAGCCTCATCTGCTGCTCCCGGCTACTTTGCAGAGTATGTGTTGGGAAATGATCTTCATCAGGTAAGTTGACTAATGTGGTTTATCTTCTAAAACTTCACATAATTAAAACGAATCAGCGCTTATTAAATGTCAACTGAACTTACAGAGGGATCAACCAAGGAGACTTTCCTCGTGTCTCCATGTGGCAAAAGATGTGCGTGCAGTACAAGATAGTTTTACTTCTTGTTTGTTTTTCTTAAATTAACAAGCCTTCTGGCTTGAGAGCATATTTTAGGAAAGATTTGTTTGTATCTTCTGTAATGTGATGCATGGCCAGTTATGATCATTTCAGTTTGATAGGAAAATGAAGTAGTATATATGCTCGGCTTTCCAAACGTAATAAAAATTAAAAGTGAAACACAGTCCCTGAAAATGCAGAATGCAGTCTGTTTGACAGTTCTGGTGGACGTAGTTGGAAGGAGATGATGTAATAAAATAATAATAGTAAACACTCATTAGGTTAGCTAGGTGCCAGACACCTATGTAGTCCTTTGTGTGCATTTCCTCATATAATCCTCACTGCTTATGAGGCAGATAGAGTGATTTCCATTTTACAAATGAGAAATTGGAGTCTTAAGAAAAGCTAAGTAACTGGACTAGGGTTGCAGCTGTTAAGTGACAGAGTTAGGATGCTATCTATGATTACACTATTTTAAAATTTATGGTTAAATGATCTGTTAAGTTGAATATTATTTCTATGATGTTGAATGATGTATACTTTTTCTGTGACATAGACTCATTTATTTATCATAAATTTTTTCCCTGTCAAGTTTTTCCACTATTTTTGGAAATCTGAACTCATAACTTATACTAAATCATAACAGTCAACAGAGCTTTTGAGCTGATACTTCCAAAATATATGTTTTTAACATATGCTTAATTTTTTATATGCTATCCCACTGTAGTCTCCTTTGATGGAGTCAGTAACCTTAACTCTCCTCTCCACTTACTGGTATTCACTTGGTATTCAGATATATGTTGAGAAGAAAACATATTTTGACAAGGACTTTTAGATGTTCAAAAGCTCACAGATCTGCTATATAAACTACATATCAACTATATAATTTTAATTTACATGTGTCAGTGTTATAATAACTAAAACGTGGTTATCAATTTTATTTTCTCCTATAATTTTATGTAACAGCTTAGATATACTTTTAAATGTTATCCCATTTTCAGCTATCCCATTTTCTTTCTGTCTTACCAGAAGTAATGTCATAATCTTTGTAGTTAGGAGATGAAAATGGGTTCCTTTCATCTTTGGAGTCAATGCAGACTATTTCCCACTTGGTCAGATCAGTCATTGCAGAGTTATGTAAGGCACTTCCCCTTCTTGCCTTTCTCTGCTTTATCCCACCCCCTCAGGGCAGAAAGTGCTAGCTGTAGAGTTTCTTATTGACATGGATTTCAGGACTTATTGGTCAAAATTAAAATTTTATTTTAATATGTATCTTGCTGTTTGTAACAACAATTTCTCCATATTCCGTAGTATTTTCACCATGTCATAAATGGAGAAATAACAATGTATTTGGAAATATAATAGTTAAGGTTTGTAACTTACAACTTTAAGATGGTTGTCATGCTACAAAATTGCAGTTACGCCAGATACTAGTGAAAGTCTCAATTAAGTTACTGCATTTCAGGACCATATGTTCCCAGACTCCAAAAGAAGTTATCTCATTTGCTCTTTATTCTTTATCTAAGAGGAAGTAGTTCTAAGGTTTAATTCAGTCCTGTAGAATACAAATAACAAACCAGAGTAATTCAGTGGTTCTTTTTCCATTTCAGATAGGCTAATGACATTCCTTTCCATGCATAGCAATTTTTATTTTGATGACTATAATCTTTGAATTTAGGCTGATGTACAGATTAAAATAACTTCTTACATAAATTTTATTTAAAGCATATAACTACACACGGAAATATACTCAGTATTTTGTAATAACCTATAAGGGAAGAGAATCTGAAGAAGAATATATATATATATAAAAAACTGAATGGCTGTACTGTATACCTGAAACTAACATGATATTGTAAATCAGCTATACTTCCATTTAAAAAAATTAAAAAGTGTGGACTTCCCTGGTGATCCAGTGGTTAAGACTCCATGCTTCCACTGCAGCGGGTGCAGGTTCGATCCCTGGTCAGGGAACTAAGATCCCACATGTTGTATGGTACAGCCAAAAGTAAAAAAAATAAAATAAAAATAAAATAAGTAAAAAATTTAAAAATAATGCATGTTACCACATATACAGAGAATATACGTTCATGTAAATCAGTGACTTGATTCCAAAAAGACTGGCACATCTAACTTAAGAATATTCAGATGGAAGCTGGAGTCTAAGCAAAGCTTATTTAAGCAAATATTTTTCTTATTGCATATCCTTTTCAGGATACTTGAGGAAGAAATGGGATATTTTTCTCCTCTAAAGACACCATGAAAGGTTGATTAGAGTATTCTAAGATGTGAGTGATCTTAATTGCTTAAACAAAGAAAACATTCAAGCAAAGTTCCTTTCCAACCCTTCAAAAGTTGCCAAGAATTTTAAAACTAAAATACACTACTTATTACAATCCTCTTATCCTTAGTTCTTAGAATAATTGTATTCAGTATTTCCAGTCTCATTTTTAAAATCCTTTTTAACTGTCATGTCTGGCATATGTTTTAATGTAAGTTCATATCCTTTTTCAGGTAAAGTATAAATTACACATTTATCAGGTAAAGTATAAATTATACATTTATATTCTATTTGAACAGTTATTGAAAGCACTGCTATAAGTAATTAAGAGGTATGAGTCAGTAGATGGGTAGATTTCATTTGTCTTTGTAAAGAGAAGAATGTTATTACAGTATTACAAGGCTTATTAGATGTCCTAGGAAATTATAAAGTAGGAAGAATTCTTTTTGAGTAGCTTCCAATGTATTATTTCTCTACCCCTATCCAAGTAGCATCTTATTTATCAAATAATACTTTTTACACAACATTATCGCTTCTCTGTTTTTAACAGCTTTATTGAAGTAAAATTGATAAAAAACTACACATATTTGATATATACAATCTGATGAGTTTGGTCATATGCATATCCCTTCTCTCTTATCTTTTTCCATCTCCACCTCCAAAATTAAATCATTTATTCACTGTCTTTGGAGAAAGATCCTGATAAATTAGCTTGCGCTGAAGGTTTTGATGGCAGATTCTAATATATTATTTCTTTTAGGCTTTATTTATATTTTAAAAGGTTAGGTTCAGAACTCAGCATACATTAACATAAAATGAATTATGATATTTCTTATAAACTTTCCAGATAAAGAGTGTTTTTAGCAGAAAGAGCCTGCCCAGCATTTTCTGTGCTAAATTATGCCTGTGCCAGGCCACAACTAATAATTTTCATTATAACTGGACAAAAATGTAGTGAGTGCTTACTCAGTGCCAGGCCCTATGTTAGCCATAAAAAATATAAAGGTTTTTAATAATTGCTAGCATATTGTTTGTGTTTCCTGGATCCTGCCCTCAAATAGCTCAAACCAGGAGAATATAAACAGAGTTACAGAATGAGATGATAAATTCAATAATAAAAAGTCTTGTGAGTTTATGTATAAACAATGAATAGTTGATTAGGATAGAAATAGGATGGCGAGGGGAGGATGGGGAGTCATTGCTTAATGGTTGCAGATTCTGTTTGTGGTGATAAAAACGTTTTGGAAATAGATAGTGGTGATAATTGTAAAACATTCTGAATGTTATTAATGCCACTGACTTGTAACCTTAAAAAAGGTTAAAAGGACCAATTTTATATTATATATATTTTATCATAATAAAGAACAAATTTTTTAAAAACCCTATAGGGAGTTCCCCGGTGGTTTAGTGGTTAAGATTTGGCGCTTTCATTGCCGTGGCCCAGGTTCAGTCCCTGGTTGGGGAACTGAGATCCTGCAAGCTGCACAGCGCGGCCAAAAAAAAAAAGTTTCTTAAAAAACAAAATAAAATAAAAATATTAAACCCTAAAAAATAAGACGAGATGATCAAGAGGCATTCGTGTTGCCCAGTGGTTATTTTCTGGTATAAGTTCTGATTTATGATTTGAAATGATTAAATATACATTAAAAGCAATAAAAAGCATCTAAATATTAGGCTATTAAGTACATGCATGATGTACTGCAGTTAAAACACAATCGTGTATGTACTTCTAAAAGATAAGTATCGATTTATTTAATAAGTTTATTTTTCAAGTCTGTTTTACCTCAGCACCTAGCATGAGCAGTGGCTGACAAACACCAAGTAACTAACTGTGAGTATGAATACTGTAATGAATGGAAAGGCTTCAGGAGATCCCATAGACATAACATTAGCCTAAGGACTTGCTGATAGCAGAGGCGTCTGACAAGAGTAGGCTAACTGTAAACAGAGCTTAAGGAATGGTGCGCCTCACCACTGGACTAAAGTGAGTACCAAAAATGTTAACTTCTGCACTTTTTTTGATGGAAAGCAAGTAAAGTTTGAAGAACAGGAATTTAATTTGAAGCATGGCTATTAAAACTATTCAAAACTTGGCAACTTTTGATGTGGGATTAATTTTACTATTATCAATTCTTGGTAAACCTTGTTTGTCCCTTCTTTTCTCCCCTTTTTGTGTTCTCTAATCCTTCTTTATAGCTTTTATAATAATGAAGAAGTGTTTCATCTAAAATACCCAGATAAGAGAAAAACAAATACTGTATGCTAACACATACATATATATGGAATCTAAAAAAAAAAAAAAAAAGGGTTATGAAGAATCTAGGGGCAGGACAGGAATAATGACGCAGACGTAGAGAATGGACTTGGGGACATGGGGAGGGGGGAGGGTAAGCTTGACGAAGTGAGAGAGTGGCATGGACATATATACACTACCAAACGTAAAATAGATAGCTAGTGGGAAGCAGCTGCATAGCACAGGGAGATCAGCTCAGTGCTTTGTGACCACCTAGAGGGGTGGGATAGGGAGGGTGGGAGGGAGACGCAAGAGGGAAGAGATATGGGGATACATGTATATGTATAGCTGATTCACTTTGTTATAAAGCAGAAACTAACACACCATTGTAAAGCAGTTACACTCCAATGAAGATGTTAAAAATAAATAAATAAAATAATATAAAATAAAATACCCAGATGATTAGAAGTTACACAGAGTATAACTATAGAATTTAAGATAAAAGTAATTTAATAAAAGAAATAACTTTTTTGCTAAATTAGAAATGAAATATGGGGTGGTATCATTCATATTAATTGAGAACAAAGGAAATAGGTGAAAGGGTTAAATTAAAATTTGTACTTGGGAAAGCCTTTAGGAAATAACTTATTACTATCCACATTTAATGAGTCCAAGTAGATTTTTGCAGTTGAATAATACAAATGCCTAGCCAATTCATGACTTTCAACAGATATATAGCTAGCTAAATTTAAAAATAGTTCCTTTCAACTGCTGAGTGGATAAACAAACTGTGATATATCCGAATAATGAAATATTCCTCAGCAGTAAAAAGGAATTAATTACTGACATGTACAATGACATGGATCTCAGAAGCATTATTCAAGGTGAAAGAACCCAGACCCCAAAACCACATACTGCATGATTCCATTTATTTTGATAACAAGAGCTAATGTGTGATCTTGGAGAGCAGATAAAAGAATATTTTTTGAAGGTAAGATTGAGAACTGAGAGTCCAAGGTGTTATAAAGATGTGAAGTCACATGGGGTAGTAAAAAGAATTTCCACCCCTTTCTACATGGGATAGATAGAAAGTCTGTGAGCCAGGTGCTGACTTAATTAGTTGACTGGGGAGGTTGCTAGGTGACAACAGTGACGAGGAAGTGGTGGCTTGGCTGAACAGCAGAGCCTTTAAAGAGCATGAATTTCCCAAGTGGATTAGGACTAATAATGGTCTGGAAGGGAGGCTAAAACAGGTAAGGCATCATCCCTCCTCCTAGCCACTGAGATATGAAAGAAACAGCACCTCCCGGGAAATGATGTCAGGGGAGAGCCACATTTCTGCTCAGTCAAAGAAGAAGAGAGCACTTTCAGAAGTAGGTGAGATTACGTTGGGAGTGCTAACAATTCCATAGAGCACAGTGGAGGGTTTAGGATGCGGGGGAGGAGAATTGGACTGTGTCAGTGGCCAGGGAGCTCAGAGAATTAAATGCCATTACAGTAACAAGGCATGTGGAGTTTCAAATGACATGTGCATTTAGTTCCTACTTGTTCTTTGAGGCAAGTGGGTGATCGGTTCCAGGAGATACAGTCTCAGTTCATCTGCTGTCAAACTCGGCACACACAAATATAGTGGTCCCCAAAACTATAGTCACTGCATACTTTTTGGCCTGGCATAGAGGATGGGCATCTAAGCTTTTAATGAATGAATGAATGAAAGCAATCTACTTGGTATCAGAGAAGGCTTACTTCTCACAGTCTTAACTTGTGTTTTGATATGTTTAGTGTAGGATTCTGACCTTTTGCGTATATTCTCTGCCATGCTACTTTGAGTTTAGGAATGATTTTACTATATAACGATAGCATTTAACTATATCACGAAGTTCTACACTGGAAATTAAGTCTGTTGAATCCATGACAAAGACAAGTGTAATGCTAGCATGTGTGCTGCTGTTTCCTCATTGTGTTTCTGGCGCAAATTTCCCTCTTCCTGAGCCTAGATAAGGGAGAGAGGCTTCACTGTGCTTAGGGCACCTGCTGCCAGTCAGGTGGCAAGCAAGGTAAATGCAGCCGTCCCTTCTTTTTTCTGTCCCAGACCTGGGGCCATTCACACACCGGCTTTCTTCAGTCTTTAGGTTGCAGAGACAATCCTGACTTAAGCACAGCTCACCCATAACGGGACATTTATGAAAAGAGCCCAAGACCTGAAATATGGTGGGCCTATGAGTAAATGTGCCCCTGTTGACAGGAGATGTCTTTTAAAAGGTAGTCTTTTCTCATGAAAATCACAGATGTGGAAACATAAGACACATTCTTTTGAAGGGGTGTAGTTAGAGAACAGTGGAGATTGGCAACTCGGAAAGGTAGAGATTGGATTGGATTCTGCTATGCAAAACGGTTCACTTGGCAAAGATCCTAGATTGCTATAATTTTACTGTACTGGTACATTGAAAAAGAATTTTGATAGAATAAGTGTTCTACAAGAAAAAAAATTTAATTCATTATATATCTTTGCCCCAAAATCTTTGAATTACTATAATAAAGGTGCCTTCATTTAAAATATGTACTGCATTACTGCATGACAATTTAAGGTTGTATTTCTCTTCCCGTTCTTGCGGAAAGCATGTTTTTTCAAAATTCTTTTTTTAACGTACTGGTACAGAATTCAGCATTGTCTTGTCTTCCGGTAGAAATGGATTGTTTTCTACTAAGTATGTTAGGATTATTTCAGTTAGGTTCTTGCCGGAATAATGACTCTTGGACCATGTTTTGAAGAATAAGTGGGAGCTGAGCAAAGAAGGGGGTTGGGGAAGGAGCATTTTGAGTTAACAGCATGTGCAGAGCCCTGAAGGCAAGAGAATGTGACGACTCCTGAAAACTGCAAGTAATTCATGAATGGCCAGACCGTAGGATTACAAGATGTTGAATTTTGTGTAGCTTCAAAATACAAATCTAGAATTAATAGGTATAGGTTACAGGGAGGGAAATTTGGGCTTATTAGAAGGAATAATTTCTAACAGTTCATAGCTTTTCAAAATTGAATGGATATACTAATACCAAGTGAGGTTTATCCCAGGAATGTGAGACTAGTTAATATACTTTTTTTTTGAAATTTTTTTTAATTGAAGTATAGTTGATTTACAATGTCTTGTTAGTTTCAGGTATACAGCAAAGTGATTCAGTTACACATTTTTATATAAATCTATTCTTTTTCAGATTATTTTCCCATATAGGTTATTACAAAATACTGAGTACAGTTCCCTGTGCTATACAGTACGTTCTTGTTGTTTATCTATTTTATATATAGTGGTGTGTATATGTTCATTCCAACCTCCTAGTTTGTTCTTCCCCCCTCCCCTTTCCTCTTTGGTAACCATAAGTTTGTTTTCTATGTCTGTGGGTCTGTTTCTGTTTTGTAAATAAGTTCATCTGTATCTTTTTTTTTTACGATTCCACGTATAAGCAATATCATATGATATCTGTCTTTGGTTACATACTTTTATTCTACTACATTTTTACAGCACTCTATCAGCATGTTTTACCCTTCTTGCCTTGTGGAGTCTTCGAAATCAATGCTTATTTTGAAGCATTGATAAATGCTTAGAAATATAAGGTTGCAAAAAAAAAAAAAAAGAAATATAAGGTTGCCTACTTTGTTTAGGTTATATCTGCAGTAAATGAATTTGATACTTTGAAATTGTATTGTTAATAAAATTTCAACTTCAATTAATTAATTTGGTTATATTAGACTTGTGAAAGAACTGGTCTTGTTTGTTTGGTAGAACCACAATTCTTTTGTTAGATTTTATATAGAATCTATATTAACCACTAAACAAGGATAAAAATCTTTAAAAACTAATTCAGTTCATTTCAGTAGTTTTGAGCAAAATATACAGAGCAATCCAAGAAGAAGTTCAGAGAATTTTGTAACAGGAAAGAAAGTTTAGTAAAGCCAGTGAGGCCAGTGAGTTTTCACATGACTTCTTTTGCAGCTGTAGTATATAAAATAAATTCACTTGAAAGGAATCTCTTGTTTTTAAATAATTTGTTCAGTTTATTACATAATTCAGCTTTCCCGGTGAGTAAGTTTCAAACTGTTGAAAATATAATTTGTTTTCATATTTGTAAAAGAGAATTTCACTTTGAAGAGTTCTGTCCTGTATTTGCTTGACTTATGTTTTGCAGGATGGAGGTTTGCTCCTGAATAACCCTTCAGCGTTAGCAATACACGAGTGTAAATGTCTTTGGCCAGACGTCCCATTAGAGTGCATAGTATCCTTGGGCACTGGACGTTACGAGAGTGACGTGAGAAACACCGCGACACACACGAGCCTGAAAACCAAACTGTCTAATGTTATCAACAGTGCTACAGACACAGAAGGTTCGTCTGTTTATTTGCTGCCTTAACGTACTTCTAGAGTTCAGTTTTTGATAGAATATGCTGATGCTCACGGCAAAGAGTGTTGTTATGTCTGTGTTGTAGGCTTAGGAAGCACGTGGGAGCAGGTGTTTGCCGTTTCTCCTTCTCCTCACTCATTTCTTCCCAGTAACCCTGCGGTAGTGACTTCTCCGTGTGGGAGCTAGAGCTGCCTTGGCCTCCTTACAGCTGGAGCAGTCGCTGAAGCAGGAATAGCACAAAGGCTTGGTTGGAGACTCTTAAGAAACAGGGAAAAGGAAAGGTGTCAGGTTGGTTCAGGTAAACACATGGTAACAGGGAGAGAATCAGAGTACTTACGGAATTCGATTATTTAGTAATGTGGCGGCAAACTGGAATAAGTCCTTACTTCCACTCTGGCTGCCTCTATAATCTAGTCTTCATATAAAGGCCCAAGTGGTCCTCTTAAAGTGTAAATTAAATCATATCTTTACCCGGGTCAAAACCATCTAGGCTTCCCATCACACTTAGAACAAAATCCAAAAGCCTCATTCACTGAAGTTCACCAGGCCCTGGAAGGACCTGGCCTTTGAATGCATGTCTTCCCCCTCTCTCAAGACGTGGCTCCTGTATAAAGTGTGTCCAGCTACACTGTAACTCTTGCTGTTTCTCAGACTTGCTAAGAAGGCTCCTGCCTCAGGGAATTGCTGTCTTCTCTTTGTAAGGCCTTACCCCAGATACATGCTTGATTCCCACCCTCACTTCATTCAGGTCTCTGTTCAGGTGTCACTTCCCCAGAGAGCCCTTTTCTGATCACTTTCTAAACCCCTCACCATCTCACTCACTCTAACCCCTTATCCTCCTTTCTTTCTTTCTTTCTTTTTTTTTTTCCTTTTTAGAACATTTATTTCATTATGGACGTATTGGTTTAGCCAAAAAGTTTATTCGGGTTTTCCAGTAAGGCGGTACGAAAAACCCGAACAAACTTTTTGGCCAACCCAATATATTACATATTTGCTTGTTTAATTGCTTATGATCTCTATATCCCACCAGAATGTAAGCAGGAACTTATCCTGTTAACTATGTTGACTGCAGTGCCTGGCACATAGTAGGCAGTCAGTACTTGTTGACTTTCTACTTTGGGCCTTGAGGTCTAGATATCCTTATTTTACTATATTATTTTTAAGTCCTATGTGAAATCTTTTATTAAATTTGTAAAAGGAATTGTTCCCAGTTAACAGCCCCTTGCTTCTGAATCTCATTCTTTCTATATTGTCATGTTACTGACTGAGTCATTAGCCTACATGAGGCTCTTAAGCTCCCCACTAAGGATGTTTATCTATTAAATGATAACCCAAGAAAAGGTGACATTCTGGATTTTTCACTATCTGAAATTTTGTTGTCAAATCAATAAAATATTCTTACCATAAGCAGTCTTCCTAGAAAAAAATAGCTTTGATCACCCAGTCTCATAATACTTACATGTATACCTTGTGCAAACCATGTGATGGGCTCGTTTGAAATTTCCAAGAAATATGAAATGCTGCCTTCATTCACTTACACTCTAGTTAATGAAGAATTAAGAGTGAAACATATGTAACTGCTGATACTAGATGGTTATCGATGTATAGAAACAGCAGTTTCATTTGGTTCAATCTAATATATTATCAATTGCCAAATAAATGGTGAATAGATGTAGATGATTAAACCTATGAGAAAACTAAACTAGATTGCTGTAGACAATTTACAAGAAGCAAATTAGACTTGATATGGGTCTTAAAAGATAGATAGGGTTTGGACGTTTTAAAAGAGGGTTCAGACTTCAACTTCTGGCCATGATGGAATAATAGGAGCCATATATTTCCTCCTACCTTAAATCATTAGAAAACTGTACAGAGCAATGGTTTTCAGACATTAGATGACAGGTGGCATAGGTCACTGATCCCTGAGAGAAGGAAAATAAATGAAGTAATCACATGATTGCCCAACTTGCTACCTGGAAGTGTTTCTAGGTGATAGCTTGAGGAGTGGGGAACTCAAGCAGGATAGTCCCAGGCTCTCAGAAAACAGAGTTGGGGATTCAAAGAGGCCAAGGAAACTAGAATCTGTGGGCAAAATACTACAGAGAAGGCAGCTTCATAGAGAGAGTGCTCTAGAGCTATGCAGAGGAGTCCCCTTGAGTACTGATCCGTGTTGTGTACAAGCATGTGAGGAAACTACCCAAGGCAGATTACCCCAGAAAGGATTAAATAGAACAACCCTTGGTGCTCACACGGGACCAGGCAGCTCAGATTTCCATCACCTAGATTAGAAAGACCTTGTACTATGTGGGATATGCAGTAGAGTCCTCAGAAGGGTATTGTCTCTGGATCCACCCTAACACAGCTTCAAAGAAATTCTCAAAAAGAGCAAATTGAGCTCCAGTTAACAGCATCCACTGTTAGAATAAAATCCAGCAATATTTAAAGGAATGCAACAAATTCCAGCACACGAAAATATAAGATTCACAATGTTTGGCATGCAATTAAAAAATTATCAGGCATACAAAGAAGCATGAAAAGATACATTTAACCAGGAGAAAATCCGATCAATGAGAACAGACCAAGATATGAAACATATGAGAGAATTGGCAGACAAAGGATGTTACAATAGCTATTCTAAGTATACTCCATGTTTAGTGAGATAGAGGAAGATTTAAACATGATGAAGAGAGAAATGGATGATATAGAAAGGACCCAAATCAAATCTGTAGAAGTGAAAAATGTGATGTCTGAATTGAAAAATACAGCTGATAAGATTAACAACAATTCTGTACAAAAACATGGAGAAGATAGAAGAAGAATAAATACTTGCCAGCTCATTTCCTAAAGCCAGCATTACCCTGACACCTAAACCTGGCAAAAACATTATTAAAAAACATTAAAATACCAATCAGTATTCCCTATTAATATGTATGCAAAAGTCCTTAAAGTATACTAATAAATTGAATTCAGCAATATATAAAAAGGAGAATACAGCATAATCCAATAGGATACATCTCAGGAATATGGGTTTGGCTTAGCATTCAAAAAAATCAATATAATTTCACTGTATGAACAGACAAAAAAAAGGAAAAATTTATGATAATCTCAATAGATGCAGAAAAGGCATTTAGTAAAGTTCATCAACTATTCATGATAAAAACTTTCAGCAGATTAGGAACAGGAGGGAACTTCCTCAGTCTGATAAAGGACCTCTATGAAAAAACTAGAGGTGGCATCATGTTTAGTGGTGAAAGACTGAATCCTTTGTACTTAAGATGAGGAGCAGAGTAAGATGTCTCTCATCACTTCCAGCTAGTGTTGTACTGGAGGTCCTTTTCAGTGCAGTAAGGCAATAAAAGGAAATAAAAGGCATATAGATTAGAAATGAAAAGTAAATATTTATAGACAACGCAGTTGTCTATGCTGACAATCCTAAGGAATCTATAAAAAAGCTTCTAGAACTAATAAGTGAGTTTAGCAAAGTTGAAGAGTATAAGGTCAATAAAAATCAATTGTATTTCTGCATACTAGCAATGAACAATTAGAAATTGAAATTAAATATATACAAAGATATTATTTATAATAGCATCAAAATATTAAATACTTAAGAAACTATTTAACAAATTATACACAAGACCTGAACAGTAGAAACTACAAAACACAACGGAGAGAAATTAAAGAAGGCCTAAATAAATCAATATATCAATACCGTGCTCATGAATTGAAAATCTCGGTATTGTTATGGTGGCAGACCACAAATTCATCTGTGGACTTCATGCAACTGCTATATAAATGAAAATGGACTTTTCTGGGGTAGAGATTAACAAGATGACTATAAAATTTATATGAATATGGGAAGGACCTAGAATAACCAAAACAATTTTGAAAAAAAAACAAAATTGGAAGACTTAGACCCTCTGATTTCAAGACTATAAAACTACAGTAAGCAAGGGTGGTATTTGCATATCAGTGGTACCTAATAGTACAGAAATTGATCCAGACATGTATGCTCAAAAGATTTTTGACAAAGGTAATTCAATGAGGAAAGGATAATCTTTTCAACAAATAGTACTGGGACAATTAGATAACTGTATTTTAAAAATTGAACCTTGACCCTTCACATCATACACAGAACCTAACTTTAAATGGATCACAGACCTAAATACGAGAGTTAAAACTGCAAATCCTTTAGAATACCCTGGAGAAAATCTTAATGACCTTGGGTTAGGTAAAGAGTCTTTGATAGGACACAATAAACATGGACATAAAAGGAAAAACAGATAAATTAGACTTCATCAAGTTATAATTTTGTTCTTCAAAAGACACTTTTAATAAAATGAAAAGACAAGCTATAGACTGAAATAAAATATTAGTAAAATATGTGTTTGATCCATCATCAGAACCAAATGTATAATCAAATGCAAGATACATAGAAAATGCTTACATTGTATAATATAAGGAATATACAGAGATGAAAACAAAAATTCAGTGGGAAAAAAAATGGCCAAGATGTTTGAACAGATGCTTCACTGAAGAAGATGTACAGATGACTAATAAGTACATGAAAGACTTTTCAACATTATTAGTCCTTAGGGAAATGAAAATTAAAACCACAAGATCCCAGTACACATCCTCTAAAATGATTAAAATTAAGACCGACAGTACCAAGTCTTGGCAAAGATGTGGAACAGTGGGAACTCAGATATCCTAGTGGTTGGTGTGCAGAATGGTGCAACCATTTGGAAAACAGTGTTTTGGTTCTTAATAAGATAAATAAACTTTTACCATATGAATGAGCAATTTCATCCCTGAGTATTTACCCAAGAGAAGTGGAACCATATATCTACAAAATGATTTAGGGTTATTTCTAATAGCTAAAAACTGAAGAGAACCAGACCGGAGAGAACAAATTGTGTTATATCCGTACAGTGGATTACTACTCAGCAATATAAAGGAAGGAACTATTGATCCATGCTGCCAACATGTGTTTCAAAAGCATTTTGCTGGGTAAAAGAAGCTAACCAGACCCAGAAGCGCTATATATATTTATGATTCTGTTTATATGAAAAATTCTAGAAAAGGCAAAAGGTAAGGGGGGACCAACCATAAAAAGGCACGAAGAAGCTTTTGGGATGACAGAAAATGTTCTATGTCATGATTGTTGCGGTGGTAACACAGTGTATACGTTTGCCAAAACCCATCGATTCAGACACTTAAAATCGGCGAATCCTATTGTATGTAAATTATACCTCAATGAAGATGATCTCAAGAAATTAAAAAACATGTACTCCTATAAAAATTAATCATAAAAAAAAGAAATTAAAAAACAAAAAAGGAAGGTTGTAAAGGCATTTCAGCAGTGGCTAACAGTATGACTGAAAACAGAGAAGAGTCCTGGAGCAGGGGTCCTAATTTATCAGAATTATATGGCGTATTTTGGGAGATGAATTTCATTTCATAGTTATATTCAGTATTATGGATTCTTTACTCCTGTTATTTAGCTGGAGTGTGGAAATAAGCAAGGCTTTGTAATTTGCCTAAAATTGGATAATTGTAAATAACGTAAAATTAGATCATTGCAGAATAACTCGATTTTTTAATTCACCCTATCTTCTGTTTGTTTTAACAGAAGTCCATGTAATGCTTGATGGTCTCTTACCTCCTGACACCTATTTTAGATTTAATCCTGTTATTTGTGAAAACATACCTCTAGATGAAAGTCGAAATGAAAAGCTGGATCAGCTGCAGTTGGAGGGGTTGAAGTACATAGAAAGAAATGAAGAAAAAATGAAAAAACTTGCAAAAATATTAAGTCAAGAAAAAACAACTCTGCAGAAAATTAATGATTGGATAAAACTAAAAACTGACATGTATGAAGGCCTTCCATTCTTTTCAAAATTGTGATGAGTGTGTGCATGTATAGCCTCCTAACTGGATGCCTGTTCAGAAGATCCACAGAATTCAGTAAGGGGTTGCGGGGTTCAGCAGGACTGCCTTTGAAATGCTTAGAATTCTGGGGAATCCTGAAAAGACAGTGGTTGGCCCAGCTTGCACAGTACAGAGAGGGTGTGTGTGGTTACAGAGTTCATCTGGGAATTAGGTTTTCATGATGTTAATAGTTAACCACGTGTTAGGAATCTTACTGTGGCAGTTGGTTTTAGTACATATTGGTGGTGTATTGTTTGATGTTTGAAAATTTATTAATATATGTGCCAAACAAGGACTGAAAGCTGTCATATTATACTTGGTATTTTTACTTCAGTCGCTGTAATCATGTTAAATTTATTTGATCATTGATTTTCTTTCATGTGGAAAAGCTAATTTGTTCTTAAAATAATTCATCTCTTTAAACATCACTTAGGTTTTCACTAGCTACATTCTGCGTTCCAAATGTTGTCTTCTACTATTGTCATATCATCTAAACAGATGCAGAAAAAATGGGATTCTCTCTATCAAAGGACGTTTACATTTGAAATATGAAAGAGCCAGATACAGTTCTCTATTCCAAATGTGTTTATGTCAACATTGTTTGGTTCCGAAAGATAGGTGAAGTTCCAATCAACCACTTTTTCCCCCTGAAATTTCAAGATAATGCTGTATGTTAACTTTTCTAGCTCTAGCTTAGCATTCACTATTATGAAAGTAATTATTTGAATTTACTGAGAAAATGCCCCATCATTAACAAAAATAAACTATTGAAATAATCTATGTTAAAAGGCTAATGTCATTTTTAAATTATTTATTATTCATGATGTAGCCCTTCGTCTCTTTGTAGCATTTGAATATACCTGTCAACAGTATGCTTTAAAAAAATGTCAGGCTTGTTTTACCTTAACTCCTTTAACCATCTGGACTTCGCAGAGGTTAATAACGTATACACCAACCCGAATCATTGTTTATGCTAACCAAATTCATCTTTGTTGTGTTATCTATCTGCCATGTAAATCTTTCAACATGTTTAGATTTGTGAAGAGAAATGAAAAAAGGTTCGTGTCCTTTGCTTTGTACATGTAAACTAGAGCTAAACCCGTTACCCGGATTGTCATGCTGCGTCTTTGCAACGTTGATGTGAAGAGGCAGCGAGGCGTCGAGGCGTGGTTCACAGATGCTGGGGGAGCTGAGCGTCTGGGTGCAGCTCAGGCTCCGATGCAGAGCCCTTCTCTTTGTGACCTGGAGGAGGGTGGACAGCCTCTCTGGGCTTCAGATATTTTATTTGTAAAATGAGAAGAGCTGCTTCTAAAATTTTATTTCCTCTTACGGCAACTGAAAAGTAAATTCTGCAAATGTACAAGCAAAAGATAGGAAGAAGTGTGAAAATGAATTTTCATTCCTACACAGGTAAAATATCTGCTCTTTTCAAAGAAGCAAAGAATTGTCTATTTTAAAAAGAAAATGTAATAAATTATCCAACTTATCAGTTATTTTAAACATAGAAAATAAAAATTATTTTGTAGCTCAGTCCTTTTGGGGTGTTTCAGTTCTTATTTCTGTAATAAATGCTGTGCTGGTAATATTTCAGTTCTGTTCTTGCTGCTGATGTTATTCTTTATTAAAAATAGTACCGGGACTTCCCTGGTGGCGCAGTGGTTAAGAATCCACCTGCCAACACAGGGGACACGGGTTCGAGCCCTGGTCTGGGAAGATCCCACATGCCGTGGAGCAACTAAGCCCGTGAGCCACAACTACTGAGCCTGTGCTCTAGAGCCCACGAGCCACAACTACTGAGCCCGAGCACCACAGCTACTGAAGCCCGCGCGCCTAGAGCCCGTACTCCGCAACAAGAGAAGCCACCGCGATGAGAAGCCCACGCACTGCGACGAAGAGCAGCCTCCGCTCGCCACAACTAGAGAAAGCCCACGCGCAGCAACAAAGACCCAACACAGCCAAAATTAAAAATAAATAAAATAAAATTTATTTAAAAGAAAAAAAAGTAGCACCTCGGGACTTCTCCAGCGGTCCATTGGTTAAGACTGCACTTCCACTGCAGGGGGCACAGGTTCGATCCCTGGTCGGGGAACTAAGATCCTGCATGCCATGTGGCGTGGCAAAAAAAAAAAAAAAGAATTTGAAAAATAGTACCTCAGATAGAGTTGTCCCTAGAGGCATATGGGCTGGATGGGATTTCTCCTAGGGAGTGGAGAGAGCCTGGCCTGGGTTATAATTACACTCTGTACCTCTTCCTCTCCCACACCACATTTTATCGAGGAGAAAGTAGATGTCAAAGGAATCTTCTGAGAGGGAAGGAAGTCACAAAAAGTGAGCATGCAGTCTGAGGGGATAGGGTGCCCCCCAGCAGTTGCTGACAACTGCCTCCCCTTTTCACTTAGGGTAAGGTTGCTAATGACTGAAGGGCTAGGACCCCTAAGGTTCCATGCTCAAAATTTTACCTAACCTGCTATACTCCAGAAATAATTCTAGTTACAGCTTTAAATATTTCACAGGTATCACTGCTAGTAATGTGACTAAAAACATCAATTTGTAACATCCAAATTACAGTTTTTAGACACAGTGTAAGTAACTATGAAAGTACCAGTGATTCCTAAAGATAGTGTAAAATAGTCCTTTCAGACCTCAAATACTGCATATTCATATACAACTAGAACAACTTGTACATGTAAGAAAAATGCAAATAATTGGAAGTTAGAATATTTCTGGGTATTCATTGTAGTAAAGCAAATTTCAAGTACAGTAAAGTATTACAAGTATGTAAATTGCATTCTTGTCCAAACCTGATGCAGTTCATCTGTTTTACAGTTGCTTGGCTGATTATTTCCCTCTTGAACAGCACAAGGTACAAGTGTACTCTGGCCATAGCTTTTTTCTTAAACCACACAGCATGGCACCTAAGTATGTTCCCATGTCCCTGTCCCTGTCTCTTTAGCTTTTTTCACTGTCTAACAAAAGATACACCCAGTTGGGTGGTGCACCCATTTTCAATTATCCTTGTCCCCGTTTGTACTTGAAACTGATTATCTGAAGAACTGTGTAATTCACCTGAGATAACCTTCACTTAACAATGAAGCCAGTGCTTTCCTTTGTCCAAAAGCAGAGTGGATTTCTTTTCAGGAAAGAAGAGAAGTAAAAGAATACTCTTCTGAAAGATGAAGGCTTACTACCAAGTAGGTTATGGATTTTTCATTGGACTGTTTTTAAAGTAGGATCAGTTCTTTATGAGAAAAATGTTTTAAAGACAGATAAGTGGCCTAATTAGGTTATTTCCAACACAATAATTCTGTGATAATTTATAAAAGTAAACAGTGATCAAATGAGTTAAAAGAAATGTCTGTCAGTCAAAGAAGAAATTAGGGTAGTCTTCCTTGTTCATTCGTATCACTTATTCTATAAGGTTTAACTGATATCTTTGGCAAACAGTTTATGCTTCTTGATAAATTCATTCAAATCAACTAGTTTTCATTCATGCTAATGGTTATATCTCATTTTTTAAATTTTGATTTTTTAAAAATATAGCAGTGTGTGCCTTGCAAGTGGCTATATTTTGAAAAATAATTGAAAAACCAAAATTTATCCACTGTTAATAGTTTTATTACAACTAACTGGTAAAGTTATTAAATTGTTCCATTTTTACTTTAAGGGAAATCTCATAGCTCTGAAAGTAGAGAAACATAAAGGTGTTTAAGTGCTTCCACGTCTATAGAGGAAACATGAATATTTTTATGATTGTTAATAGCTAATATCTAGCACTATAGGCCAAGCACTATACTGAGAGCTCTATGTTTATTATCTCATTATATTATTTATATCCCCGTGAAAGAGGTACTATTATTATTCCTCGTTTTCAGCTAAGAATACCAAGGCTATAGAAAGTTAAATAATAATGAAGTAAAGAGGAAAGTCAAAAACATTTTAAACTTTTCCTTTTGTCTCTCCCAATTAGCCAGGTTCAAAAGTTCATTATTCACTGTGCAGACGTTTACTGACCGCCATCTTTCTTCCAGGACCACCTGCACCCTCTGCATCACCCATATTCGATCATCAGTTTCTGCTTTCACAGGAAGTGCCTTTTTTTCTTTTTTACAGCTTGATCAAAGTGTAATTTACGTACCAAAAAAGTCATCCATTGTAAATGTACAATTCAGTACTTTTTAGTAGATTTTATAGAGTTGTGCAACCATCCAGCAGTCCAGTTTTAGAATAACTGCATCATCTGCAAAAGTTCCCTTATGCTCATTTGTAGCCATTCCCTGCTCCAACCACAGATATGCTTTCTTGTCTGTATAGATTTACCATTTCTGGATATTTCTGAAAATGGGATCATACAGTATGTAATCTGTGAAAAAGCATCTGGCTTTTTTCACTTAGCATGTTTTTGAGATTCATCCAGCTTGTAGCATGTATCAGTAGTTGGCTCCTTTTTATTGCTGAGTAATAGTCCACTGTATGGATAGACCACATTTTATCTTTTCACAAGTTGATGATCGTTTGAATTTTTAGTGTTTACCTATGATGAATAATGCTGCAGTGAGGTTCATGTACAGGCCTTTGTGAGGACATATGTTTTCATTTCTCTCAAGTAGATATCTGGAAGTGGAGTGACTGCAACAGTTGTATGGTAGGTGTGTGTTGAAGTTTCAAGAAACAACCAGTTTTCCAGAGTGTCTATACCATTTTACATCCCCATCAGCAGTTCCAGAGAGTTCCAGTTTCTATACATCTTCTCCAGCCCTGGGTATTGTTTGTCTTTTTGATTATAGCCATCCTAGGAGGTATGTAATGGTGTTACATTGTGGTTTTGATTTGCAGTCCCCCAATAACTATTGATGTTGAGCATCTTCTTAGGTGCTTATTAGTTATTTGTATATCTTCCACGGTGAAATATCCATTCAACTCTTTTGCCCATTTTTAAATTGGTTTATTTGTCTTTTTATCGAGTTGCAAGAGTTCTTTATATATTCTGGATGCAGGTCTTTTGCCAGCTATATATATATCTCCCAGTCTGTGGATTGTCTTTTCATTTTCTCAGTAGTGTCTTTTAAGCAGGCATATGAGTTTTTAATTTTGATGGTCAGTTTATCAGTTTATTCTTTTGAGTTAATTTTGTTTATGGTGTGAATAACGGTCAAATTTCTCTCTCTCTCTCTCTCTTTTTGCATAAGGATAACCAGTTGTCCCAGCATCATTTGTTAAAAAAAAATCCTCTCACCACTGAATTGTCTTTGTACTTTTGTCAGAAATCTGTTATCTTTATATTCGTGAGTTGATTTCTGGACTCTGTTTTCTGTTCCATTGATCTATGTATTAATCCTATACCAGTACCACACTGTCCTGGTTACTATAGCTATATAATAACTTTTAAAATCAGACAGTATAATTCTTCCAGCTTGTGCTTTTTCAGATTTATTTTGGCTTTTCTGGTTCCTTTGCATTTCCACATAAATTTTAGAATCAGCTTGTCAGCGCGCGTGCACGCACACACACACACACACACACACACACACACACACAGCCAGCTGGAATTCTTATTGCATTGGGATGCATTGAATGTATAAAGTTGAGAGAACTGACATAGTAACAATATTGAGTATTTCAGTTGTGCCTGTCCTTTGAAGCATACAATGAACATGGACTATCTCTATTTTATTTAGATTTAAAAAAATTTTTTTTCTAAGCAGTGTTCTGTAGTTTTCAGTGTACACTCCTTTTGTAAAATTTATTTCTAAGTATTTTTATTAATTTTGATGCAATCGTGAATGGAATTTTTTAAGTTTCATTTTCTGATTGTTCCTAGTATTTAGCAATATGTACAGTGATTGCAACTCTGGTGATAGCATGATTTTCCATCTTATGAATTATCCAGTTAGTTAATGTCGCAATGACCTAATCCATGAAGTATGGACAGGGTGCTACAGATTGTGAAAAATGATTGCAGTGTATAATGGTCTCACTGGTAATTCGTGACTATGATAGTTCTGTGTTGTTTATCTTTGGGCAGTGAACGCCTATTTTAAGTGTTCAAATCTAATTGTGCAGCAATATGTATATATATTAAATATTGCATTTACATTATTGTGTTATTTTGGCATAAAGGTATTTAACTCTCCAGAAATATTGATTTAGAAAAATCAGGTCCTGGATTCTGGATTAGATGATATTTTATTGTTGTAGGCACTCAGTAACTGGTGAGTTACTGAATTACATTTTAACATTTTGTCTTATGTTATTCGTACGTAAAATGTTTTTAATTTATTTCTGATTAAATATGTTGAGTTGGGTTAGCATTTAGTCTCAATAAATATAAACATGTTTGGTTTGCGGCTTGTGGGATCTTAGTTCCCCAGCCAGGGATCAAACCCAGGTCCACAGCAGTGAAAGCCCGCGTCCTCATCACTGGACCACCAGGGAAGTCCCTCAATCAGTAAAAACATGAATTATAGATTAGTATTTTAGGGAAGATCAATATGGTAGGTGCTCAATACATTCATTAGATTCAGAATTTAGGAATTCGCTTGCTTTCCTTAGTTTCATATTTCTTCATTGTAGATTCCTATGCTGAATATTAACTAATAAAAAAGAATAATTTGACATAGGCTGAGCAATTGTGAACCCTCAAGTGTAGAAGTTCCTGAAATGCATATATTTAAAACAGGAGTCAGTGATGAATTTAAACTATGGCACAAAAGAATAAACATGAAATCTCATCTCAGGCTTTGTGAATTTATGAAAGTGTACACTTTCTTCTTTTAACAGCAGAACAAGAAATAAGACCTTTCTAGTAGTAGAAATTGGCCGCTTGTCTTATTTTTTAGTTGTTTCTGAGGCGGCCGTAATTTACCTTTGTTCATTCCAATGTACGTTATTCCGACAGATTCATGCTCCTTGTGAATGACAGCCATTAAATGTATAAGCTTCCACTTTACTACCTTTATGCGTAACAGCCATGACATTTGAGTGTTCGCTAAGTACCAGGAACTGAGCTAAGCAGGTTACATGTATTATAGCACATTTAATCCTCCCAGTAAGCCTATGAGGTGAATAGCATAATTACCCCTTTCTTAGAAAGAAAAAGTTGCCCAAGGTATCACAGCTAGGACGTGGTAGATGAATCCATTTTCTAAACCACGACTCTTCCCTAGACTGTCCTTTCCTGAAATGCTGTAAAGAGATTTCAGATTCAGTTTACTAAACTGAATCTGTAAACTCTTGGGTTTAATCAGTGAAGAAGTATAATTACAACATCAAATTGTATGAATACTTCTTATGTCCTTGTCTACCACAGTGGTTCTCTACTAGAAGTGTGTTATCCCTCTCCCTGGAAGGATTTGAAAATCTGGGGGAGTGAGGGGAGATTGGGGAAACTACTGGCATTTAGTACCCCAGGAGTCAGAGATAGTAAATGTTAGGCAAGGCACAGGGCACAGAGTAGCCTCTCGTAATGAACTCTCCCACCCAAAATACCAACATTGCTCCCTTTCAGAAGCATGAGCTGCTAGCCACACAATATAAATGATGAGTTTCTTCCACAAGAAACTGAGGGTATACTTTGCCCAGAGTTAGGGTGCATAAACCATTTGTAAAATTCCATTTTGATTCCATCTCAAGAGGAATTCTTTTTGCATTAGTTGCCCCTTGTTTATCTTTTTTTTTTTTTTTTGGCCAAGTTTAAATACAACTAAACTGTTCACTTAATCTTACTTTTTTGGACCAAATCTATGGCAGTTATTCTTTCATGACTAGGAAATAGGAAGGAAGGAGATCACATTAAAAAGCAGTTTGTTCTGTTCCTGGCAGAGCTATCCACCATCCAAAAAAAGATTCGTAGAGTACAGATGGCCCTGGACTAAACTGTTTGCGTGTGCTAGGCCAAGGGTTTGATAAATGTGTGTCTCTCAAGAGTCACACTGATTGCCTTGTTCATTATAAACCTTTATTCAACTAATACAAGTCGATTGAAATTCATCACATTCCACAGATATGTATTATTAGTTTAGTCTGTTAAAGTATTGATTGTAATGTTGACTCGTGTTCATGATGAAAATTTTTAGCTTAATACAGATTCATTCCTTGCCTCTAGACAATATATATTCTGAATTGTATTTTAAAGATTTCAGTCTGATTGAATATGAACAGATTACGTGGTCCAAAATGGTTGAGTTCCAGTAATAGTTGTAGCTAACACATATTGCCATTTAATCTTCATAACAAGGTGCTATCATTATCCCTATTTTATACTAGCACTGATTTGATGATGATGGTGAGAAAAGTCTTGTATTTCTTGCTTGCTATTAAATTCAGACTCTGTATCCTTCCCCAAAGAGAAGCAAATATTCATTATCAATGGGAAATTATAGATCATAATGTGAACATGGGTGGATAGCTGTCTTTCTTAAATTATAGATCTAAAATAACAAATACCTTAATATCCTTTCACATTTTATTCTCATCTACATCACATTTAGATGCCTGATTTGTATTTTTAGTCGCCTGATTTGTATTTTTAGACAGTTTTCAAGGATCACACCAAGATAAATGTACCCATCTTATAGACGAATAAAATGGTAAGTTAACAGTTATGACTTGGTAGCACTCTTCCTTATAGCATGTGCTACTACTGACAATGTTTGTAAAAGACAAAGTGATAACAGCAATCCAAAAGTCCATCCAGTTACCTGAGACGAAAGGAAAACTATGTCGTCTTACATTAATTATATAACATTGTATTCCCAACACTCCTTGCTCTAAAATAGTATTTAATGTAATGTTTTAATTAAATTACATATCAAAATAATTTTAAAAGAACTGTGAGTGCAATTACAAATAACCCATACCTTGGCCAAATAGAACAGAATATTAAAAAGAAAAAAAAAGTCATCAAATGTTTTATGCCAAAATACACTTGGCATAAAAATCCTTAGGATTCACTCTAGGAATCTCGCAAAAGAAAATCTTACGTTTCATTATGTTTTGTACAGTTGGACCACATTTTCAAAAACAAATGTTCCACATTTCAAAAATGTAGTCGTGCTTTTGTGTTTGTGGTATGAATAATCTAAGGAATTCTTAAAAATCCCTCAAATTAAAAAAAGTTAAGTAAAACCAGTGTAACTTGCACCTCTCTCTGTCTTTCAGATTTGGTCTTAAAAACATGTTTTAAAAAAAATAATACTAATAGAATTAAAAGCCATTTAAAATTCACAATTTTTTTTCTGTCTTAATCATTAAAGCCACATCTTGTAAATCACAGGTGCTGTTATTTTGCTAATTTTGAATGAACGTGTTTGGTATCAGGATACAATTAATCCATATACATCTAAACATGTTGAATTCCTGTGTTGAATTCCGTTTCCTTTGTTGAATTATGTGATAAGTACCCAACGCTAACACTCAGAAACTGTAGAAATGATGGAACTTTAGACTGCTTACTTAGTATATAACGCACATATATTGACATATGTATATAGTGTATAACAAAGAAATATATGCTTCAAAGCATACGATGATAGAATTTTGTGATATAGGCTTATACCACTATCATTTTTTGAGCATAGGTGAGTGACTATGTCCTGATCTTCAGATATAGTATCCCAGGTGTCTGCAATAGTGTGTGAACCAATACTGCTACATCCATCTCATCACAAGTATAATCATCAGCTCAGAATAAGATTTCAGCTCCAACTTTCTTTAGAGTAATTTTCACAACCAGAGAGCTACTTTAAAAAAAAAAAAAAGTATCTTATATGCACTGCAGTCATTCGAAAACATCTTCAAAAGTCATGATTACAAGCTTAAAACATGTAGATAGAAGTATGATCTGTGCTTCTTTATAAAGCAGGAGAGAGAAAGGAAAATTCTTGGGCAACAAATAATTGCAATAACGTAGCTTGCTTTATTTATCTAATTATATTATGCATTCCCAGCTCAACTTGTCATATGCTTCTCAACGACTGTCTCAACAGCTTCTAGCATCTTGCTAGATAGATTATAGGCCCTTAATAAATGTTTTTAAGTTGGGCTTAATTAAATGACCTATCTGCCTTACACCATTATGAGGAGATGGGGAAAATGAATATGCTTTAAAAGGTACTTTCTGAAACAGTTTACTTTTAAAATCTGAAAATGAGGCTTGTTGCCGGTGCTGGTGGGTAGAATCATGGCGGGGATCATTTTTCTCAGTGTGAGTGGGACCCTTTCCAGACAATAAAAATCACACAGGTTACAAAGCCTGTCGTTTTCTCTCACCTAGTGCCCGAGGCAAACACTGTTCAAACTGTTTGCATGTCTTATATTTTGACAGGGACTCAAATACAACCCTCTGGGCACAGAAGAAAGGTTTCTTCTGTTTGAAATGTGAGCTTTTTTCTGCCTCTTACTGTCGTATCTGCTCATTCTAAAACCACGACTGCCTTGTTGCCTAGATCCTTAAAAACACACCTTATTTTAGTAAATCTGTGGGTGGGGACCTTTGTACCTCCAGTGAACAACAACTATAGACATACATTTGTATACAGCACTTATTTACAATTGCTTACAGCATTTATGTACTTTCCTAAACACCTTCAAGTGTATTTCTTCATTTTATTATAACAGCTGTCTCGTGGCTTGGCAAGGCCAGCATTGTTATCCCACAAGGAATGTATGAAGTATAGCACTGAAAAACCCAAAGGCTTGTCTGACTTCACCCTGTTTAATATGATAGTTTGAGCCAGTGAATTCCCAGCCCAGGACTCTTTCCACTACTTTCCAAATAATCACTGGGGGTGGGAGTATTGGCTGCAATAAACAGGTTCTGATCATAGTGGGAATTTGTATTCTTTCCCAGTGTTGCACAAGATTTGCACTTCTGGGGGATTTGCTTTTATTTTTCTAAAATGGGAATACTTCATCATCTAAATGACATGTGTTAAACGCCCATTTGTATCGTGAACCTGACTCTGAGATTTCAGTATATTAAAGGAATGTGTCCTTGAACGATTCTGTGAAGATCTGGATGTTAGAAAAATAAAACAATACAGTGAGCGATATCCTACACACTTTGGAAGTGCGCAAATGGAACAAGGTCAATGCAGTGTTGTCCAGTTCTGTGTCTAGTTTCTCTCAAGTCCCTGATCATAGCCCCAGGGAGGTAATAGGTTTTGTGTTAAGATGAAGGTCTTTGTCGAAACTTGAATCGGCTCAAAGTGAGACCCTAGGCAAGTTCACCTCCCTGAGAGTTTCTCTACCTGAAAAATGCAGAGTTGTTATGGGCCCTAAGAATAATGTAGGTTAAAGTGCCTGGAATATAGTATGTAGGTGCTCAATAGCTACATGTTTGTAATGCATATTACACTAACTATGAATGTATATTACACCAGTATATACTAAATAATAGCAATTATTTTTGTGTTCTGGGAAATTAAGATTCCGAGGGAAAGTACATTAAGTTAGTAATTTTTACTGAGTTATATAGCTTTAAAATCACAGCGTTCTGTTTCTCAATGTCACAGAATTACGTTGTGCAACATTCCTCCTCTCCAGTCCTTGAAAGGATCATGCAATCATTTGATATGACCTCTTTGTTTTTCTGCATTATCTTTTATTACTCTACTCTGTTGTACCATATGATGCATTGCTAAAAACACTACTAACAGTATTATACTTTGGGGTTATAAATTGAGGATATGTATAATGCCCACTCTTGTTTATGTAAAAGTAATGTTATTGACCTTGGAGGCAAATGATCTTGTTGCACGTGAATTATTGCATCCCGTGTTATTTGCTGCCAAATCATTTTCAACAGTTTTCAATGCCCTTGTTTCTAAAATTGATTTAAAAATAAAACAAGCATGAACTTAGAAACTGTAGACCTCACATATTTTATTTATGCCAAAAAAGATACTTTAAGATGCGCAGCAAATTGTATTTCCCTTATGTTGCAGAAGCTACTAACCGTACAGGTCATACAATTGGAAATGAAACCAGTTAGCTGTGAAGAAATGTATCGTGGGCCTGACTGTCATTACCACGTCAAACCCTGACTGCAGAGTCTACTCCCTTCGCACAGAGACTACTCCATCAAGAGATGAGAAGAGGGAGGTACTTCAGGTTTAGTCCAGGTTACGTGGCAGCAGTTTTGGCAGGCAGGGGAGGAGCAGTGTCCAGAGAATACATTGATTTCTGTTGTCCTGGATCTGGGGGTTTGATCTTCCTCTGCAGCTGAGGAACGATGTTCTTTGCACTTTGTGCTTAGAGCGTCTTTAAACTCACTGTTATTCAATAGACTATCCTCATGGTGCCTCCCACTATACAGTCCCCCTCCCCTTAATATACACACCATGGTTCCTGAGACCTGTGAGTTCCCTATCCTGACATTTCATTCATTCATTGAGTGAATATTGGTTAAACGCCTAATATGCACCAGACATATTTAAGAAATTATGATAAAAGAGTGAGGCAGAGTTGTGAAAACAAAGTACCAGACCTTGTGCATCCCAAAGAGAGTTGTTTGGCCTTTAAAGCAGTCACTCTGGGGACATCCCTGGCAGTCCAGTGGTTATGATTCCGTACTTCCACTGCAGGGGGCACGGGTTCGATCCCTGGTCAAGGACCTAAATTAATTAATTAATTTTTAAAAAACAACAACAAAGCTGTCACTCTGGGAAGCTTTACAATTTTTTTTTGGCATTTTTTATTTTATTTTTTTTATACAGCAGGTCCTTATTAGTCATCCATTTTATACACATCAGTGTATACGTGTCAATCCCAATCGCCCAATTCATCACACCACCACCACCCACCCTGCCGCCACTTTCTCCCCTTGGTGTCCATACGTTTGTTCTCTACATCTGTGTCTCTATTTCTGCCCTGTAAACCGGTTCATCTGTACCATTTTTCTAGGTTCCACATATATGCGTTAATATACGATATTTGTTCTCTTTCTGACTTACTTCACTCTGTATGACAGTCTCTAGATCCATCCACGTCTCTACAAATGACCCAATTTCGTTCCTTTTTATGGCTGAGTAATATTCCATTGTATGTATGTACCACATCTTCTTTATCAATTCATCTGTTGATGGGCATTTAGGTTGCTTCCATGACCTGGCTATTGTAAATAGTGCTGCAATGAACATTGGGGTGCATATGTCTTTTTGAATTATGGTTTTCTCTGGGTATATGCCCAGTAGCGGGATTGCTGGATCATATGGTAATTCTATTTTTAGTTTTTTAAGGAACCTCCATACTGTTCTCCATAGTGGCTGCATCAGTTTACATTCCCACCAACAGTGCAGGAGGGTTCCCTTTTCACCACACCCTTTCCAGTACTTACTGTTTCTAGATTTTTTGATGATGGCCATTCTGACCAGCATGAAGTGATACCTCATTGTAGTTTTGATTTGCATTTCTCTAATAATTAGTGATGTTGAGCAGCTTTTCATGTGCTTCCTGGCCATCTGTTTGTCTTCTTTGGAGAAATGTCTATTTAGGTCTTCTGCCCATTTTTGGATTGGGTTGTTTGTTTTTTTAATATTGAGCTGCATGAGCTGTTTATATATTTTGGAGATTAATCCTTTATCCATTGATTCGTTTGCAAGTATTTTCTCCCATTCTGAGGGTTGTCTTTTCGTCTTGTTTATGGTTTCCTTTGCTGTGCAAAAGCTTTTAAGTTTCATTAGGTCCCATTTGTTTATTTTTGTTTTTATTTCCGTTACTCTAAGAGGTGGATCAAAAAAGATCTTGCTGTGATTTTTGTCAGAGTGTTTTTCCTATGTTTTCCTCTAAGAGTTTTATGGTGTCTGCTCTTACATTTAGGTCTCTAATCCTTTTTGAGTTTATTTTTGTGTATGGTGTTAGGGAGTGTTCTAATTTCATTCTTTTACATGTAGCTGTCCAGTTTTCCCAGCACCACTTATTGAAGAGACTGTCTTTTCTCCATTGTATATCCTTGCCTCCTTTGTCATAGATTAGTGGACCATAGGTGCGTGGGTTTATCTCTGGGCTTTCTATCTTGTTCCATTGAGCTATGTTTCTGTTTTTGTGCCAGTACCACATTGTCTTGATTACTGTAGCTTTGTAGTATAGTCTGAAGTCAGGGAGTCTGATTCCTCCAGCTCCGTTTTTTTCACTCAAGACTGCTTTGGCTATTCGGGGTCTTTTGTGTCTCCATACAGTTTTTAAGATTTTTTGTTCTAGTTCAGTAAAACATGCCATTGGTAATTTGATAGGGATTGCATTGAATCTGTAGATTGCTTTGGGTAGTATAGTCATTTTCACAATATTGTTTCTTCCAATCCAAGAACATGGTATATCTCTCCATCTGTTGGTATCATCTTTAATTTCTTTCATCAGTGTCTTATACTTTTCTGCATACAGGTCTTTTGTCTTCCTAGGTAGGTTTATTCCTAGGTATTTTATTCTTTTTGTTGCAGTGGTAAATGGGAGTGTTTCCTTAATTTGTCTTTCAGATTTTTCATCATTAGTGTATAGGAATGCAAGAGATTTCTGTGCATTAATTTTGTATCCTGCAACTTTACCAAATTCATTGATTAGCTCTAGTAGTTTTCTGGTGGCATCTTTAGGATTCTCTATGTATAGTATCATGTCATCTGCAGACAGTGACAGTTTTACTTCTTCTTTTCCAATTTGTATTCCTTTTATTTCCTTTTCTTCTCTGATTGCCATGGCTAGGACTTCCAAAACTATGTTGAATAATAGTGGTGAGAGTGGACATCCTTGTCTTGTTCTTGATGTTAGAGGAAATGCTTTCAGTTTTTCACCATTGAGAATGATGTTTGCTGTGGGTTTGTCGTATATGGCCTTTATTATGTTGAGGTAGGTTCCCTGTATGCCCACTTTCTGGAGAGTTTTTATCATAAATGGGTGTTGAATTTTGTCAAAAGCTTTTTCTGCATCTATTGAGATGATCATATGGTTTTTATTCTTCAATTTGTTAATGGTTTATCACATTGATTGATTTGCGTATATTGAAGAATCCTTGCATCCCTGGGATAAATCCCACTTGATCATGGTGTATGATCCTTTTAATGTATTGTTGGATTCTGTTTGCTAGTATTTTGGTGAGGATTTTTGCATGTATATTCATCAGTGATATAATTTTCTTTTTTTGTAGTATCTTTGTCTGGTTTTGGTATTAGGGTGATGGTGGCCTCATAGAATGAGTTTGGGAGTGTTCCTTCCTCCGCAATTTTTTGGAAGAGCATGAGAAGGATGGGTGTTAGCTCTTCTCTAAATGTTTGATAGAATTCACCTGTGAAGCTATCTGGTCCTGGACTTTTGTTTGTTGGAAGATTTTTAATCACATTTTCAATTTCATTACTTGTGATTGGTCTGTTCATATTTTCTGTTTCTTCCTGGTTCAGTCTTGGAAGGTTATACCTTTCTAAGAATTTGTCCATTTCTTCCAAGTTGTCCACTTTATTGGCATAGAGTTGCTTGTAGAAATCTCTTAGGATGCTTTGTATTTCTGTGGTGTCTGTTGTAGCTTCCCCTTTTTTATTTTTAATTTTATTGATTTGAGTCCTCTCCCTCTTTTTCTTGATGAGTCTGGCTAATGGTTTATCAATTTTGTTTATCTTCTCAAAGAACCAACTTTTAGTTTTATTGATCTTGCTATTGTTTTCTTTGTTTCTATTTCATTTGTTTCTGCTCTGATCTTTATGATTTCTTTCCTTCTGCTAACTTTGGGTCTTGTTTGTTCTTCTTTCTCTAGTTCTTCCTTTAGATGTAAGGTTAGATTGTTTATTTGATATTTTTCTTGTTTCTTGAGGTAGGCTTTTATTGCTCTAAACTTCCCTGTTAGATCTGCTTTTGCTGCATCCCATAGGTTTTGGATGGTCGTGTTTTCATTGTCATTTGTCTCTAGGTATTTTTTGATTTCCTCTTTGATTTCTTCAGTGATCTCTTGGTTATTTAGTAGCGTATTGTTTAGCCTCCATGTGTTTGTCTTTTTTACGTTTTTTTCCCTGTAATTCATTTCTAATCTCATAGCGTTGTGGTCAGAAAAGATGCTTGATATGATTTCAATTTTCTTAAATTTACTGAGGTTTGATTTGTGACCCAAGATGTGATCTATACTAGAGAATGTTCCATGCGCACTTGAGAAGAAAGTGTAATCTGCTGTTTTTGAATGGAATGTCCTATAAATATCAATTAAATCTATCTGGTCTATTGTGTCATTTAAAGCTTCTGTTTCCTTATTTATTTTCATTTTGGATGATGTGTCTATTGGTGTAAGTGAGGTGTTAAAGTCTCCCACTATTATTGTGTTACTGTCGATTTCCACTTTTATAGCTGTTAGCAGTTGCCTTATGTATTGAGGTGCTCCTGTGTTGGATGCATATATATTTATCGTTGTTATATCTTCTTCTTGGATTGATCCCTTGATCATTATGTAGTGTCATTCCTTGTCTCTTAAAACGTTCTTTATTTTAAAGTCTATTTTATCTGATACGAGTATTGCTACTCCAGCTTTCTTTTGATTTCCATTTGCGTGGAATATCTTTTTCCATCCCCTCACTTTCAGTCTGTATGTGTCCCTAGGTCTGAAGTGGGTTTCTTGTAGACAGCATATATATGGGTCTTGTTTTTGTATCCATTCAGCAAACCTGTGTCTTTTGGTTGGAGCATTTAATCCATTCACGTTTAAGGTAATTATCGATATGTATGTTCCTATTACGATTTTATTAATTGTTTTGGGTTTGTTTTTGGAGGTCCTTTTCTTCTCCTGTGTTCCCACTTAGAGAAGTTCCTTTAGCATTTGTGGTAGAGCTGGTTTGGTGGTGCTGAATTCTCTTAGCTTTTGCTTGTCTGTAAAGCTTTTGATTTCTCCATGGAATCTGAATGAGATCCTTGCCGGGTAGAGTAATCTTGGTTGTAGGTTCTTCCCTTTCATCACTTTAAGTATATCATGCCACTCCCTTCTGGCTTGTCGAGTTTCTGCTGAGAAATCAGCTGTTAACCTTATGGGAGTTCCCTTGTATGTTATTTGTTATTTTTCCCTTGCTGCTTTCAATAATTTTTCTTTGTCTTTAATTTTTGCCAATTTGATTACTATGTGTCTCGGCATGTTTCTCCTTGGGTTTATCCTGTATGGGACTCTCTGTGCTTCCTGGACTTGGGTGGCTATTTCCTTTCCCATGTTAGGGAAGTTTTCGACTATAATCTCTTCAAATATTTTCTCTGTTCCTTTCTCTCTCTCTTCTCCTTCTGGGACCCGTATAATGCGAATGTTCTTGTGCTTAATGTTGTCCCAGAGGTCTCTTAGGCTGTCTTCATTTCTTTTCATTCTTTTTTCTTTATTCTGTTCCCCAGCGGTGAATTCCACCATTCTGTCTTCCAGGTCACTTATCCGTTCTTCTGCCTCAGTTATTCTGCTATTGATTCCTTCTAGTGTAGTTTTCATTTCAGTTATTGTATTGTTCATCTCTGTTTGTTTGTTCTTTACTTCTTTTAGGTGTTTGTTCTTTAATTCTTCTAGGTCTTTGTTAAACATTTCTTGCATCTTCTCGATCTTTGCCTCCATTTTTTTTCCGAGGTCCTGGATCATCTTCACTATCATTATTCTGAATTCTTTTTCTGGAAGGTTGCCTATCTCTACTTCATTTAGTTGTTTTTCTTGGGTTTTATCTTGTTCCTTCATGTGGTACATAGCTCTCTGCCTTTTCATCTTGTCTATCTTTCTGTGAATGTGGTTTTTGTTCCACAGGCTGCAGGATTGTAGTTCTTCTTGCTTCTGCTGTCTGCGCTCTCGCTTTACAGTTTCATCAATGATTTTCCCATCTCTCTTTTGGAACTTTATTCCTGAGCCAGTACATCTATGTTTGTGTATATACTGTGTATATTTAAGAACTTCAGTTTTATATATATATATATATATATATATATATATATATATATATATATACACACACACACACACACACACACACACATATATATACACACACACATATACATACACACACACATAAAATTTCTGTTATGTATATAACCATGTGATTTCTGTTGTATACAAAATATATAATTTCTGTTATACATATGTATATGTTTAATTTTATATAATTAACTTCTTTACTAGTACAGTTGTAGACATAACTGAAACTCTGGAACAAAACAAATGTGTTTGAATACATGATCTTTCAGGAAGTTATTTAACCTTTCCAAGGCTCAGTTTTTTTACTTGTAAGACTGGATAAACAATGGAAAAATCATATGGTTGTGAAGATTTATTTATCATTATTAAATTATTCCAAAATGGTATCAATGACATTGACAAAAATCTCTCTGGACATTTAAAAAGACTGAGTCAATCATATCATTTTTTAATCAGAAATACCTTCTATACTGCATAGAACTTTTATGCATTTACATAGAAGTATGCAGTGATGAGCAGAATTCTATGAAAGTGTTCAGCATTTTTGGTTTTTACTTCTGCCTTTAGGTTTTTCTATTTCAAAATACCATGCACTTCTAAAGAGAATCACCAATGGGCCAAAGTCCAGGAGTTCTTTAAGCAAGTATGGAGTCTTTGCCTTATTGACGTGTGCCTCTCTTGTTGTAAGGTTGAATGACTAGTATGCATATTCTATTTCTGGACCACGTTTTGAAGATCACCAGAATGCAGAGGCCCCTCTGTCCCTAGTCGTGCATTCATGGGACACACTATCCCTGGGCTCTGGAGTAAGAACATTAGCTGCCCTAGCTCCAAGTTTCAGTGCCAAGGCCAAGCAATATCCAGAAGCCCACCAGGTACCACTGTGGTCTAGGGCATGACAGTAGAGAAGGGATGGCAAGGAAAAAATAATGAGAAAATAGCCTCAGATTTTAAATAAATGTTTTATTGAAAAGATAAGTCTAGTCAAACTTTAGACAAATGATTTTTAAATCCTCCTAATAATTGTCATCTTAACAGAGCTTTTGTTTTAATTGAGATATAGTTGATTTACAATGTTGTGTTAGTTTCAGGTGCACAGCGAAGTGATTCAGTTATACATACACATATCTATTCTTTTTCAGATTCTTTTCCCTTATAGGTTATTACAAAATATTGAGTATAGTTGCCTGTGCTATACAGTAGGTCCTAGTTGGTTATCTATTTTATATGAAGTAGTGTTTATATGTTAATCCCAACCTCCTAATTTATCCCTCCCTCCCCATTTTGGTAACAGTAAGTTTGTTTTCTGTGTCTATGGGTCTATTTCTGTTTTGTCTATAAGTTCATTAGTATCACTTTTTTTATATTCCACATATAAGTGATATCATATGGTATTTGTCTTTCTCTTTCTGACTTACTTCACTTAGTATGATAATCTCTAGGTTCATCTGTGTTGCTGCAAATGGCATTATTTCATTCTTTTCTATGGCTGAGTAGTATTCCATTGTATATATATACCACATCTTTATCCATTCCTCTGCTAGCAGACATTTAGGTCGCTTCCAGGCCTTGGCTATTGTAAACAGGGCTGCAGTGAACATTCATCAATAGTTATTAGAACTATTTTCATTTGCATATTATCTTTCTCTTATATGCATTTTAGAGTTGCAATAATAGTGCACATACCATTTCGTGCTGCATTATTTTCACTTAAATTACAGCTTATAAATATTTTCCTTTTTTTTCAGTCTTAATTATCATTTCAAACTCTAGCATATTTTCATGTGTTACACCATAAGTTGTTAAACTATTAATACAGAGGTCCTCTAATTTTAGCAAGTAGAATCAAGCAGGAAGTGAAGTGATTTGACTTTTGCCTCCTCTTCCTGTCTCAAAGTAACTCTTGGTAAATAAAAAGAACAAATAAAACAACAAAGACAATAAGATGACCAATAGTCCTGTACAATTAAGCAAACTGAATAATCAAAACATTGAAGGGTAGAAACACATTTACCTTTAAATGTAGGCTTTGGATGAAAACCCAGTAAGTTTTTCAAGCTAGGGAAGAATAGTAGGAAGGCACTTTCTGTACTATAGCAACATTAGTCAATTTCAAGAAAAATCTTATTGTACCAATAACCCCTGCCTCAAAAAAAAATAAAAAAAGAATTAAGATTAGGTGCAAAATAAATTATTATTAAACCAAAATTACTTAAATCCAGAATTAACCTTATTATTCTAACAATGTTTTAATACATCAGTATATCCATTACGTTAAGAAATAGATTCATGAGGGGTGTGTGGTGTGGGGAAAGAATACAATTGGATGTCCAAATACCATGCGTCTAAATATTTAAAAGTTATAAGCTATATGCTATCTTCCTACCTTGACAAACACCTTCATAAAAGCCTTGACATCCACATTTGAACTTGAAGAATTCTTGAAGTTCTGTGCCAGGATGCGGTGGCGTAGGGAGAACAGCCCCAGACCCCAGCCCTTGGCCCACCCTTGGCTTAGCCGTGAACCTTCAAGGGCTCAAGCATACGTAGGTGAACCCCCCAACCTACATGTCTAAGTTCTGTCCACAGTCCTGCATCAGCCACTTACCACACCTCCAGCTGTTTGTTTTTGTTGTTGTCTTCCAGTTTTATTAAGATATATTGGCATATAACCCTCTGTAAGTTTAAGGTGTACAATGAGATGATCTGATACATTGCAAAATGATTACAAGATTAGTTAACACATCCATCACCTCCCATTGGTACTTTTATTTTCCACTGAGGTATAATTGACATCTAACATTATGTTAGTTTCAGGTATACAACATAATGACTTGATGTTTGTACATATTATGAAATGATCACTATAATAAGTCTTGTTAACATCCATCACCACACGTAGTTACAGATTTTTTTTCTTGTGATGATAACTTTTAAGATCTACCCTCTTCAGGCCTCCAGTTTTGCATACTGGCAGAGCAGTTTTCTTTTAGGAGCCTGAGAAGGAGGCCTTTGCAGGTTCTGTGGGGATCCTGGGATCTTGGGTACCCAGAGGAGGTCAGGAAGGAGGACATGGTGGCATGGGCTCCTGCAGGGGCCAGAGCAGGGCTTCCTAAAGCACAAGGCCCAGGGCAGGATGGTACCGGACTTGCTCACGTCCTGCGGATATCTGACATTTAAAAATATTGAAAGACCTTACAGTAAAATCTAAATTGAGGCTTAAAAGAAAATATTAACGGAAGTACAACGTCAGTGTTTATTAACCTAACACCTTTATTCTTCTAAAGAAAAACCCATGAAACACCAGATGAGAAAGGCTTTAAGTCAACCATTCATTGAGACCCCCGAGTGTTGTATCTGAAGCCATTTCCTTTCTTCCCTCCACAGTGAATTCGTCACTTGTCATCTGTTCCCTCTCAGGCCAGAAACGAAGGGCACGTATCAGGAGTGCTCCTCAGCATCGCTGTTCCCAGAGTGACAGTTCCCAGTCCCCGATGACCCCACCTGCAATGGCTGATCGCACACGGACCTTGGCTAGTCTCACATCCATTCGGCAGAACCTGTGTACATTCTTGTAGACAGCAACCGGAGGAACAGATGGAGGAGCTGGCCACGAAACATGCTTATTATCACTGAAAATGTTCCTCCTCCTCCCGACTTGGTGCCCCAAGAATGGGGGCGGATTGAGCCGAGCAGAGGACCCTAGTGACTCACAGGCTTCCAGGGAAGAAATCCACATATGGCAACCACTGAGGTCACATCGTCCTCGCATTGCTCGTGCACTGCTTTCGTGACGTAGGTGCAGGGATGCTGTGTCGCTAAGCACCGCGCAAGGAATGGGTTGCAAATTTCTGGGTTCTGTTTGACACATGCCCAAGCGGCACCAGACAGGCACCCAGAGTTCCGTGGTTACGTGGCAGACGGTGAGGAGAGCCATGACAGCGCTCAGTGTGTTTGCAGCCGTGGAAACTTAACCACTGCTCACTGGTCAGGTGATCGATGAAATGGCACATCCTATTATTTATATATTATCTATAAAGGCACATCCTGTTATTATTCATGGTGGGTAATCATCATCCACTCTGAAGCACCGGAGGTGTGGCCCAGCTGAGACTGTGGCTGGTGTCTCAGAGCAGAAAGGAGCAGGTCTGGGTGGGCACCGTGGATGGCCAACTCAGGCTTGGCTGTGGGAGCAAAGTGTGATTCCGTGGTGTGGAAATCGGAGCTGCTGAGATTAGCCTCAGGCAAGTCACACTGATGTCTCATCTGTTTTCCACAGTTCCTTCTTTACCTGGCACCGTGTGCGCATCTTATGACCAGCTACCGTTTAGTTCATTTGCCCCTTTCCTATCCCAAAAATAGATGTGATGTGTGTGGTCAGGTGCAAAGTCAGAGTTCTAAAATGCACTTCACTGACTGTACCGAGGATGAATTTAGAAGCTTAAAGCTAGAAACATTATCTCCCAACTGCTGGGGGTTGAGAAGCCAGGGGCAGATGAACGAACTGGGCCGCTCTCTCACAAGGCTGCAGTCATGGCTCAGCCTGGGCTGGGATCATCTCAAGGCTCTCCTGGGGGGTGACCTGCTCCCACGCTCACTCAGATGGCTGAGGCAGGATTCTGGTCTTCCTGAGGTGTTGGACTGACGGCCTCCCTCAGATCCCTGGACGTGGACCTCTCGTAGGGCAGCCCCCAACATGGCAGCTGGCTTTCCTCTGAGCAAACAAGGGAAAGAAAAAGATGGCAAGAAAGAAGCAGCCAGGGTCTTTTTGTAACCTAACAGCAAAAGTGACATCCTGCTACTTTTGCCATTTTATTTGTTAGAAGTGAGTCACTAGGTCCCATCTACCCTGAAGGAGAGGGGATTATACTAGGACATACACACCAGAAGGAGGGGTCACTGGGAGCCATCTTAGAAACTGCCCATCATGACAACTATGCTTTTTGACCATAATCGATGATAATACTCTTTCAAATAGAAGGGCTTTAAAAGTTCACCACCTCCCCGTCAGAAACCTAATGCATGCTGCCCAACCAAAGAAAATTAAGACAATGATGACATTGGTATAAGCCACTCTTAGCGAACAACCTTGTTATGTTACTATAGAACACTTTTTTAGAGTTCCACTCTTTTTTAACCTAGAGTTCAGCCTATAGGAGTCTAAGAAATGTGCTTGGTTACCACCAGAATCATCAAATGACACAGTTAAATTTTTTTTTGTTCTTACCTAGCCCAACTCCTTCATTTCAGGTGTGGAAACAGACTGAGGGGGAAATAACCTGCTGGGGGACTCGCAGCTCAGGACTGGTGTCGGGTCCACGCTCGGTTTTGATGAACTTACTGTTGGGTTTCGGGCAGGGCCAACTGCACTGCCACCTCTGGGAGACCCGAGGCGTGGATGGGGATTAAGAAAACTAGGATGGAAAATAAGGTGAGGGAAGAAAAAAAGTGGAAGAGGAATAAAGGGGAGGGAGAATTCTGAGAAAGAGAAACAGGACAGCCAAAGAGGGGGGAAGGAGAAAGGCTCAAAGCTTATTCACCGCAGGTACCACTGGGGGGCTCCATGACATGCCCATGTAGTTGCTCTAACGTACAAACGTTCTGATGCGTCCATCGAAACAAACCTTTAGCGTAACTTTCATTGAAAGGAAGCAGAGTGCAGTCGTTTAGACTGTGGACTCTGGAGCTAGAATGCCCACACTCGAATCCCAGCTCTGCCACTAGCTGTGTGACCTCTGCAATTTACTTTTAACCTTTCTTTCTAAAACGGGGGTGATTGATAGTACACACTGCATGGGATGGCCGTGGAGTTGGTGAAGTTAATAAATGCAAAGTGTTTACAGTAGTGCAGGGCACAAGGAGACTTCTGGTATCAGCAAGTGGTGGGGAAGACAGTCTATGTTATTCTCAGCCCTCACCTGGGTTTGAGGATGGAGTGAAGCTTGGGGTACAGGACAGGGTGAGACTTAGGAATGGAATAAAGGGTGGCAGTTAAGGTAAGGAGGTGTGTTGTGCGTTATCTCTGTGAATATCAGCCAAATCAGAATGCCTCATGCATCACCAAGCAAATCAAATGGATAGTCCTGTTGCCCACTCAGGCATCCTTCTCATCCTTTTCCAGATCATTCCTCTTTCCCCTCTTGCGCCCTTCATTTCAGCTCCTCATGTAACAGCTGTTAGGTTCTCCCTGCAGAGCTGCAATGCAGTTGAATAAACTGGAAGTTAAAACTGTATAATCATTTTATATTGTTACAAGTATTTTGCAGTATCAAAATTACTTAATTTTAATCTGTGGTGCTGTCACTGTGGTTCCCATTTCCTCCAGAACTTTTTTCCTCTTCTGTCTTTGTTCTTTTTATTCAAGTACGTATTCAGTTGACAGACATCTGATCACACAATTGCTTTTCAAACTAGAATTTGCTGAGTACCTATTACGTCCTAGACACTGTGCAATGCTTTAAACTGACCCTAACAATAACCCTGAGTATTAAGTACTGCTATTACACTTGTAGAGATAAGGCAATCTTTCCCTGGGGAAGTTGTCCCTTGCCGGAGATTCCTTCATGTCTGCATTCCTTGAGCACTGCCCCCCACCCCCACCCCCATCCCCCCGATTACCGGCCAGAAGGACATGCAGGACAGCCCAGGACTCTTAGCGGTTACTGAGGTAAGGAGGGATTGGAAGGGTCTGAAGCCCTTTATACAGGTGGGAATGATGAGGCAGTGAGAACTCAGTTGTTATGATTATCCGTGGCTCCATTTCTTTTGGTGGGAAACGAGGTCACCCAAAACTAAGATGATCCTCATTAAGAAGTGAAATTTTGTGGAGTCAGGCATGGAAACAGATCGTTCAAATGTGGCAAGTACTCTTACAGTAAAACACAGGGACTCGGCAAAGACTTCACAGAGGAGGTATCAGCTGAGCGAGGCCCCGAGGGACGAACAAGAGTTTGCCAGATGAAAAGAAGATGGAGGAATATTCTAGACGGGAGAAATCTCACATGCAGAGACTTAATAGAGTTACAAAAATTCTTTTCACTGGAGGACGGAGAGGTAAGTTAGGGGCAGATTGTGAGGGAACGTGCCAGAAGATCTGGAGTTCATTTTACAGGCAACAGAGAACCAGACCAGACTTTTAAGTAAAGGTATCATGATCACATTTTTTTTTTAATAAAAATAATTTAGAGGGGGATTTGGAAAATTAACTGAGAGGTGAGAGGTACCCAGGAGGTGGGGTAAGAACCCGGATCAGAAGAGTAATGGGACTGAGGAAACAACTTGTGCGAAGACCCAGCAGCCAGAGATCACAGTACTGTTTCAGGAACTGCTGGGAGGAGAGGAGGATGGCATCTGCAAGAGCCAGCAAAGAAGGCTGCTCACTGGCAGGCATGCAGCTGGGGGTTGAAGTGGCAAGTTCACACTGAAGTCAGAGCAGAGGAGTCGTCAGCGCCTTGAAGGATGACCCTGTGCCTTTTTTATTCCTGAACCCCGCCCTAACACAGGGCCTGGAGCCTGGGGATGAGGAGAGGGGACGCGGGGCTCCACAGAAGTCTTCCTGGATTAAACTAGAGAAAGGAAGGAAACGAGGCTCCAGCAGAGGGGAGGGAGAGTTAGAGCCTGCAGTAAATGGTCAAATGATCAAGTCAGGTGATGCCTGATGATTGGGAAGAAGCCCTGGAAGGTCAGGCTGCAGACCAGAGGAGATGACTGAGGATCTCGAGTATCAGGCTAACGATCTTGGACATCAGCTAGGATACAGCTCAGACCTCACTCCGGAGCCTGAACCTTGCGGCCCCAGTGTGTTTGCTAAAATACTACACATTTAGAAAATCTTAACTCTCTTTTTACATTGCAGATAATTCTCCATAATGCTCCCAAATCTGAAAATAAGCAAACCTGAACTAATCCTGTTCTCTGGAACCAGAAATCCAACTCCCACCGCGAATAGACCGCTGAAGCTTCCTTTTCTGGGGGCTGCCTGGAAAGAAGAGTTGCCAGCAAATTAAAAGCAAAACAAAAAGACGTCAATTTCAACCATCCCAACTGGTGAGTCTCGAAGAAATTAAATGCTTTAAAAGAAGGTGTAGCGGGGGGAGACCACAGACCTCACACAGAAACCAGCACCACGAGAGTGACATTTCAAAACCACCCATTTTCTGGAACATCTCTTGTAGCCAAATTCCAGACCCCAGGCACCCTCGTTCCCTGCGCGCTCCCGCCCTCCGTCCCTCACGCGCCGGCTGGATGACGTGGGTTGGTGGTGGCGCGGCCGCTCAGGTGAGGGGCCGCCCAGTCACCGGAGGCGCGGGCGCTCGGAGCCCATTCGCCGCCGCCGGCGCAGCAGCAGGGGCGGTGCGGAGGGGAAGGGGCGGGGCGGGCGGAGGGAGAGCGGCGCGCGGGGAGGGCGCAGCGGCGGGGGCGAGCGCGGGCGCGGGGCCAGCCCTGCTTCGCTCGGGTGGCCGGCTGACGCGCGCCGCAGTCGGAGCGTGAGCCGCGCGGGCGCAGGGGACGGCGCGGGGCTGCTGGTGGCCACAGCTTCGTCGGGGACGGACTACACCGGTGCTCGGGGTCGCGGGCAGCCGCGCGTGGGCCGAGCGGTGGGCGCGGCGTAAGAACGTGAGTAGCTCCGCGCGCGCGGCTGGCGGTGACACTGGGTCCAGCTCGGGGGCGACGGCTGGAGCGGAGGAGGGCGCGGGGGGCGGCTGTGTTGTCGCCGGGACACCGAAACACCCTGGCTTCGCAGCGCCCCTCCACATCTCCCTGCCGCAGGGCCAACCCGGCAGCCAACTCCCTTCTTCCCCTCCGGCTCCGGGCGGAAGGAGGGGACCGTAGCCCGGCGCGGGCCAGGCTGAGATACAGCGGCGCCGGCGGGCCCCCCTCACCTCCCCAGCCCTTGGCCAACTTGTGCATCCGTGCCCCCCGCTTTCCGGGAAGCCCTGGAGGTGGCTTTGGGGCCAACTGGGCCTGGGGAGGCTGCTGGGCCCCGGCACTGCGGCTTCCCGGGCAGGGAGGCGGAGGGCGCGGGCTGTCAAGCTGCAGGGCCGCCGGGGCGAGAAGCGCAGGTGCCTGGCCGGCGCGCTCCGGCGTGTGCACGTTCCGGTCCCCGAGGACATATCTGGGCGTGGGCTTTGTTCGGATGCGCTCACACCTGCGCGGATCGCCGGAGTTCAGGGGCGGTCCGACCTCCACTCTCTCCGGCCTGGAGAGAACTCGGGGAACGAGGGATGAGGGACGGGAGAGACCCCGAAAGCAGTAGGTGGGGGGCTTTCCGGGGTCTTTGTCGGCCCTACAGGTGCGGGTCCCCGGGGTCCCGGCGCCCCGCCCGGCCTCGCGGGGCTGGGACTTGTTGGGACTGGCACGCGTCGGCTTGGGGCTGACTCAGAAGAGCCCCTTCCCTGCCCAGGATCCCAACGGTGGGATCTGGCAACAGCTTCGCCCGGGGATGTTGTGTTGAGCCGCCCGTCACTGCCGGCTCTGGCGCATCCATCTCCCGGCGAGCGCCATCTGCGCCGCGCGCTGCCTTCGGCCCCGTGCACGCTGTGCGGGTGGGCGCCGCAGCGCGCGGGTCCCCGGCGGTTCGCCAGCCCAGCCGTTGCCCGCCCGCATCTGCCCGTGCGCAGAGGGGGAAGCGGGGTGCCGTGGTCCTGGGAGCCAGGGAGCGCTCTTTCTCCCAGAGCCGTGTACTCTGGGCAGCAAGCACCGCCGGAGGGTTCCCTGGGTCCGGAGGGGCTGGTGAGCAGGCCACTGCCCTCCTCTCCGGGTCGCCTCCCTCCCGCCCGGCTCCCGGCCCGCGGCAGCATCTTCTGTTCCCCGCACGCTCGGGGGCCGTCCCTGCGCAGCTGCCGGCGAGGAGGGGGGCCGCCGAGCGTGTCTTTTCCACCCCGCCTCTCTCCTGTCGTTTTCGCACCAGCAGTTCCAGCCAGAGGCTACATCCGGCGCGGAGCACTCTGTCCTAGGAGCGAAGCGTTCTCTTCCTCCCCGTCCCGCGTGGTTAAGGCGCAGAGGTGCGAGTATCAGGGGGCAGGGCCCTTCCCTGCCCGAGGCTTTAGCAAGCAGAGACGGAGGAGAGTGTAATGGGCAGGAGGCAACCCTCCTGCACCAGGAGTTCCCCTGGGGCTATCCGGGAAGGAACACGGTAGCCACTGAATACAAACATACATAAGGAGGCTAGGCTGCTTTGGTTGCCACTGCTTTATGCTAACCATGCCCTGTTATTAAAATATTGTAATAATAGCTCACAAGGAAATGAGACCTTCCAGAAGTACTGAAGTGGATTTAGGCAACTGGATACTTTCTACTTTAATGGTAAGGATAGTCAACATTTTCTGAGCGCGTCAGAGGTGCTGGGCCGCTGTGCATGTTACATGTATCTATCATATCAGTTTCCACAGCAACCCCATGTTAAAAATTAGGAGACGGAGACTTAGGTCGAGGAACTTTCCCAAGGCCACATAGCTAGGAAGTGAGGAAGCAAGGATTAGCTTTTTGCCCATCCAAGACTGTGAAAATGCGGCCTTTTGGAGGCTTATCATTAGTTTAGAGGAAGCCTAAAACCACCCAGTGTTCAGAAATCAGGGACATACTGTAAGCCCATTTAATTGTGGCCCCTGCAGACCTCACAGTAGCAGGCAGTATTGTAATTCAGCGAATTGTATTGTGGAATAGCCTTTTGATTGCCCTGTATTGCCCTTCGTTCCTTTACATGTTCCTTTATCCCTGCTAGCTTTTAAGTACTTGGCTGTTAACCCACAATCCAACCAGTTACAGCCACTGGGCTCTTCTTAGTGACTAGAGCCACCTGCGATTCCAGAGAGGCTGAGAGGTTCCTGGCACATCGCAATTTTTGAGAGAACTTCTTCTTTTTGATTTTTTAAGAAAAGGCAAATATTTCCATTTGGCAAACATTTCTATTGCAGGTTCTCCCAGCCCTGAATCTCCTTTGTAGATTCTTTTGATGGCAGCAGCTTTACTTCTCAAATTGGATGTTGAATTTGAATAAGACCCTAGTATAAAATCTTAGGAAAGCATTAGTTATCCTAAGTATATGACTGAGGCGCATTTATAAAGATGTTAACTAAAAGAAACAAGAATATGAATGACAGTGAAATCAGCTCTTCCTGGAATAGCTTTTGGAATGATTGTAATTGACTGACCGGTTGGAAAAATGAATTCATTTTGCTTTCTTAATCCTGCTGACTCATGGTCTTCTTTCAGTTTGCTTTCTACTTCATTACAGGAAAGGTGCTAAACATTTCACATAATCCAGGAATTTTAGAACTGTAAGAAAACATTGTTCCTAAATCTTTGGGTTTCAAAATGAATACGGTGGGGCTCAGAGAGGTCACCCAGCCGTCTAATGCAGGGTAGTGATGAGGTGCTTGGACTGTAGGCCAGTCTCCTTAATACACACCATTTTTGTTATTGGAGTAGCCACAGTAAATGAAAAGCAAGTCATCTTTGGAAACGGTACTTCCGGTGAGGCGGATGTGACAACGCATTGGCTGTGAGTGCTTCAGAAGGGGGAGCGCGTGCTGAGAATGTGTACACTTGGGCTGTAGAAAATTTCCTTAAGAAGCATTTCAAATAATTCTTTCATGTAGGATAGTTTTCCTTGCCTAATTGATTGAATATAATTAGAATCTGCAGATATTATGTAGTGTATGTACAAAGGACCTATTTAATGGAACCCCTCAGGAAGCTTTTCTGGTAAAGAGATACTTTTATTCATTTATTCATTTATTCATAAATATTTACTGAGTGCATGGCCTGCTGTTCGAAGCACTGGGGATGCAGTGGTGAGCAGAGCAGAGTTCCTGCCCTCGGGGAGATCAATTCCAATTTTATCATTTATGGCTACAGACTGACACACACAGATTCTTGTTCCACATGTAAATGTACAGCTTGATGAACTTGCACAGACTGAGTACACCATGTAACTGTGCTCAAATCCAGGACCAGAACATTATGAACGTCCGAGAAAGCCCTCTTGTGGCTGCTACCAGTCATTACTCTCCCCTAAGGGTAACCACTGAGACGCCAGTCTTTTTTTTCCCTGATATTCTCACTTTGAAATCAGAAGGTCTTTGTCTTAGTTAGCTCAGGCTGCCATAACAAAATAACATAGACTGGGTAGCTCAAAGAAGGGACATTTATGTTCTTACAGTTCTGGAGTCTGGAAGTCTGAGATCAGGGTATCAGCCTGGGTTCTGGTGCGAGCTCTCTTCCTGGCTGGCTGATGGCCGTCTTCTCCCTGTGTGCTCATATACCCTTTCCTCAGCCTGTGTCTACGGGGAGTTCCCTCTCTTCCTCTTCTTAGAAGGCCGCTGATGCTGTTGGATTAGGACCCTGCCCTTATGACCTCATTTAACCTTAATTACCTCCGAAAAGCCCTATCTCCAAATACAGTCACATCGAGGGTTAGGGCTTCAGCATATGAATTTGGGGGGAAACAGTTCAGTCCATAGCAGTACAGATTTGCTGCCTTTGCCAGCAGCCTTTGGAGTCTCATCCCCATTTGCAAAGAACGTTTCCCATCTGAGAAGCGTGGTAACCCATAACAAATGTAACTAGAATACAGAGCTCCTGAAGTATTCTTCTGTAGGAAGTTTTGTCTGTTTGCATCCAAAGACTGCTTTAGGTCAGCCTTCAAATGCTGAGATGGTTGCTGAAAAGGAAGTGATTTGCAAATGATTGGAAATTACTAAATACAGTTAGGTGTATTTTCCCTTTCATGTTTCGTGCTTCTCCCGAAGGAACCCAGAATTTTTCTGCCAGGTAAGGACCGAGGAGCAGGTAGGACACGCCTAGCCTCCAAGGATGCTAGGGGCAAGAATCCAGTGGCTTATTTTATTTAACCCTTTGTCCACCCAGGCAAATGAAAAGCCCCTTTAGTTTGAAAGAGTCTTTATTGGCATCAGAGGTTGAAGTTTCTAAGAACAAGAAAATGTGCCAGAAGGAACTGATGAATGTTTATTTTCCCTCTTAAAATGTGAGGGAGAGGGCTACATGAGGAAAACATGGGAATGGCTCTGCTTCCAGGTTTATAGCAGCTCTGACATCTTCAGTATCAGGTTGTCTCTAAATGGGGAAGCAAATGCAATATATTTGTAGAAAATGTGATTTTTTTTTTTTTACTGTTACTGTTTTTTACTGTGACGAAATATATATAACATAAACTTTACTGTTGTAATCATGTTTAGCTGTAGAGTTTAGTGGCATCAAGTACTTCACATTGTTTTGCAGCCATCACCCCTGTCCATCTCCAGAACTTTTCTCAGCTTCCCAAACTGAAACTCTGTGCCCATTAAAACAGTGACTCCCTGTTCCCCATGTACCTCAACCCCTGCCGAGTACCTTTCTATTTTCTGTCTCTATGAATTTGACTACCCTGAGTACCTCATACGAATGGAATCATGCAGTACCTGTCCTTGTGACTGGCTTAAGTCACTTAGCGTAAGGTCTTCAAGGCTCATACGTGTGTCAGAATTTTTTTCCTTTTTAAAGCTGCAGAATGTTCCATTGTATGGACACACCATGTTTTTATAATTCATTCATCTGTCAAGTTGGGCACCTGCCACTTTTTGCTGCTATGAATGTGGGTATACAAATATCTGTTTTGAATCACTGCTTTCAACTCTTTTAGGTATATACCCAGAAGTAGGATTGCTGGATCGTATAGTAATTCCACTTTAATTTTCTGAGGAACCACCATCCTGTTTTCCATGGCAGCTGCACTGTTTTACGTTCGCGGCAGCAGTGCACAAGGGTTCAGTATCTCCACATCTTCACCAGCATTTGTTTTCTCTTTTCTCAATAATAGCCATCCTCGTGGGTGTAAAGAACTATAGCTGTTACTTTTTTTAAAATAAATTTATTTATTTTATTTTTGGCTGCGTTGGGTCTTCGTTGCTGCGCGTGGGCGTTTCTCTGGTTGCTGCGAGCAGGGGCTACTCTTCATTGTGGTGCACGGGCTTCTCATTGCGGTGGCTTCTCTTGTTGGGAGCACGGGCTCTAGGCGCGCGGGCTTCAGTAGTTGTGGCTCGTGGCCTCTAGAGCGCAGGCTCAGTAGTTGTGGCGCACGGACTTAGTTGCTCCGCGGCATGCGGGATCTTCCTGGACCAGGGCTCGAACCCGTGTCCCCTGCATCGGCAGGCGGATTCTTAATCACTGTGCCACCAGGGAAGCCCCTATAGCTGTTACTTTTTAAAGGTATAAATTAATATACTGTGCATATTATGAATAAGCCATTCACAATATTTTCTAACTTACTGGTTTAATTTTTATTAATAAGGAAATGTGTGGTTTCTAACAAGTGTTAATTGACCCCATACTTTGTGCAAAGTCCGGGAGAAGCCAGCCTTGGTGACACACATTCATGTGATTTTTTTTAAAATGTGGAATTAGAGTATATATGTCTGTAGTTCTCTTGTGCTACGTGATTTTGCTCGGAGGTTAGATTACATATTAGTATGCTTTTATTTTACTGGAAAATTTGACATTGTTATTTTAACCCAGACCAAGAGCACATTTGCCTCATATCTGGAAACAGATAGGAATATGGTACATTGACTGTTTAGGGATGTGCCCGAGTTGTCATTTACAAGTCTGCATCGGACATTGCTCCCCACCACGGAATCTTCCAAGATGACAGCATAAACTCTCACCACCCAATTATAATTGCTTAGCTGAGCTAATAAAAAAGATATGGTGTCAACTTCATTGACCTATTTTACTGGCCTACAAGTTTGGAATTTCAAACGAGAAAAAGGTCCTTTTTAAAAGTCTGATACAGGGTTTCCCTCAAGTGACTGAAAAACTAGTGAATATAAGAAATGCCAGTGATAAAGGGAACAAATCTACAAATGCTCATCTGCTGCACACACTGTCCAAGTGGCTTATTCAGTTTAAAAACAGGAATGATAAATAAACCTTATCTTGTCTTAGGTGTTCCCTGATTTTGTTCCATATTGTCCCATGCTAAGGCATTGTTTAATTCACATGAGAATGAAAATGACAGTTACTGTCAGAGGAAAATGATACTTTCAAAAATTCTTTTTTTTAAAATTTTTTGGCCGTGCCGCACGGCATGCAGGATCCTAGTTCCCTCACCAGGGATCAAACCCGAGCCCCCCTGCAGTGGAAGCGAAGAGCCTCAACCACCGGCCCGCCAGAAAAGTCCAAAAAATTCTTCTTATTAAATGATGATAGGAAGAGCTGGAAAGAATATTTTGAATATACATCCATATTCATATGTATATTTCAGTTTTCTGATGTGCGTGGTGTATTGGTTCAAAACCCTCTGTAACCAGGAAAATATATTCCCAAGGCCATCTGAGGGAATCCTGTAGGAGGTCTTCTACTGTGTAATATGCAGTGAATTTGATTTGTCTTTCTCAAGTGGGCTGAGAGCATTCAAAAAATTCAGTAGATGCATTCAGCATGGAGTGATCTTTTCTCCAAATTTCAACTTTAAAGCTAATTTCATGCCACTTTCCAATGCCCTTGGCATTTTGAATGGTGTGATTTACAGCAGTACGTTTTGGACGAGCATTATAAACTCCTGTTAAACACCCTTAACAGATTCTCTCTCAAGGGAAAGGGAAGGGAAATGTACTAATCTTCCATTCATTATGCCTTAAGGTAAAAATGGACTGTGTTTCGTCCAAGAGTTTCGTCCTGGAGTTTTGTGGTCTTTGAAGAAGGATGGCTGGAGCTGGTGCACTGCGCTGCCTTCCAAAGCCTTGTGCGGCTTTTCAGTCCCTCACCTCAATAGGGAGCTGAAAGGACAAAAGTGAACAAAGGAGGTCTGTTTTGCCTGCCCCACTTGCTGGGCTGTTGTCTTGGCCCTTTTCAGCGAAGGCGGGGCGGGGGGAGCTGGGTCAAAGTTGAAGAACACTGAAAAGGAATTCAAGCTTCATGTCGAAGTTTGAATTATAGCTTCAGTTTGAGTGCCGAGTAGATTAGTTTGAATTGAAATTTTTGAAGCCGGGGAAGCTTAAGTGACAGATGGTGTTGGAAGTGCGTCCAGAGAGCTGGATGGCGTACCCGGGAGGTTGAGTGCCGAAGCGAGGCCCTTGGTAAACATCTAGTTAACCGACAAAAGTTTTCAAACTGTAGGAAGTGCAGTTCGATGCTGTGCGCCCCATTAAGACGCTGGACTGTGTGAATTAGGGGAGGCCCCTGCGTCTGGCATACACTCAGATGTGCTGGTCCCCCCCTAATTGCATTGCAAATACTCTTCTGACTGTTCCGCTGCTTCCCACTCTAGTCTCTAGTGAAGTAAACACAGAAATGCCCAATCAACGTCCCTTGTAAAGTGTCATTGCAGTGTCTTGATATTGGTTGTTTTGGTATATGACAAGATCAATCTGTCCTAAATATGGACTAATCAGTGCTTTTTCCTATATGAGTGTATTTATGCAGAGTGATTTCAGCTTTCTGCTTCTCGTGGTAGACCATCACTGTTATATTTCCTACTGAAGTTTTTAACACGGCACATGGTTTCCCCATTCAATTTGGTTGGGAGCATCTGATTTAAAATATTTCCGAAGGAGTAGTTGGCTGTGTGTATAGCTAGAATAATAAGATAGCTACTGGGAAGTCAGGGTTATTGAAATGCAATAATTTGGGGTAATTTGTGGGTTTTAAAAAATTTTTATTTTATATTGGATTATAGTTGATTCACATTGTGTGAGTTTCAGGTGTACAGCAGAGTGATTCAGTTATACATATACATGTATCTATTCTTTTTCAAATTCTTTTCCCATATAGGTTATTACAGGGTATTGAGCAGAGTTCCCTGTGCTATACGGTAGGTCCTTGTTGGTTATCTATTTTTAAATATAGCAGTGTGTACATGTCAATCCCAAACTCTCATTTGGGGTAATTTGAAACACTTCCTGGTGCTTCATAAAACTACAATTAGAAAAATCTTGCTTTGATATCTTTGACCATTAAAATGACTTGATGACATAGTCTTTTGTTCTGATGGTTAGTGGCATGGTAGTGAAAAGCCTTATTTATATACATTTAATACAGTCAAATGAATAGTTCTACTGTAAGGGCAGTAACACTGACAGGGCGATAATATGAACAAAACAGTAAAGTAAAAATTTAGAGATAATTAATACTGTAATAAAAACAGAAGTGATTTTACTTCGGATTTGATTATGTAACTTACATCGCATGTTGTATTTTACATAAATCATGATAGATACTCTCTGTGTCTCATAGATTTTAAGGTAACTTGCATTTTCATACTTGGAATAGGGTTTAAAAACTCCACGGCTCTGTATGTATTTCTAATTACAGTTACTGTGGTGCAAAATCATAGTGGAAGGTAAAATACATCAAGGGTTTATTGCTGTCCTAGGGCTCTGAGGGGACTCATTAAACAGTAGGGAGGGAGGGAGTCAGATTTATTTGCTTGGACTGGCGTTGGGAGAGTCGAGATCAGAGAGAGTGAAGGATTCAAATAGAAGGAAGGCTCAGGTGGGTAATGAGAATTGTGACATCCTGGAGACGTGTCCCATGGCAGAAGGAGGGAGAGGCATTTTAAGTAATGAGGAGAGAGTAAAGAACAGAGTGCTGGAAAAGTAATAACAAAATCTGAAAGAAGAGAGTAGGTGGAGAATAAAAATGTTTGTGGCAATTGCTTAGCTAATGGAGACTAGTCTCCATATCATCCTATACTAAATATTCAAAAAAACTTTTTGAAATATAGTTGATTTACAATGTTGTGTTAGTTTAAGGTGTATAGCAAAGTGATGCAGTTATACATATATTTTCCTTTTTTTACATTCTTTTCCATTATAGGTTATTACAAGATACTGAGTATGGTTCCCAGTGTTATACAGTAGTAGGTCCTTGTTGGTTATCTATTTAATATATAGTAGTGCTTATATTTTAACCCCAAACTCCTAATTTATCCCCCCCCCCACTTCTAAATATTTTTAAAAGATTTTATTGTGGTACATTAGGTCATTGAAGTAACTTGACATCAGAGAATAGAAATAACTCATAAATCACTCTGCAAAGACAAAATATGATGGTACATTATTTATGTTGAAAAGAAAGGCATTGACAAGAATTTACCAGCAGTCAAAGGTAAAGTTCTTTCAGCATAACACAGTTAAATTCTCAGTGAGATCATCTCTTCTCTCCAGCTATTTGTTCCTCTATATACAGATGGCTCTGGCTAGAGAAAATTCGATATATGAAAACGGGAACTTGCCAAGCACATTTGGGGTGATTATTCAGGTTATACAGGATTCTTCACTTTGCACAAGGATGATGTGATGCGTGAGCTTCTATAACGCATCAAAGTTCAATTCAGGAATGATTTTTCAAGGATATCTAAGTAGACGAATAAAGAGCGTGATAGATACCAAGTGAAACTCACGCAAATATGGCTAAATAAAAATCAGTAAAGAGGTGGACACGTGGTAGGTGAGGAGAAGTGCCTCAGTTGTATGAAAATATTTGATATTGGCTCTAGACAACATTGAGACGCCAGTAAAGGAAAGCCACTAACAAAATAGTCATCCAGGATAGGCATTTTTTGGCTTTGCTCATAAGAGACTTCCGTCAGCTTTCCCCAGGCTTCTAGGTGTGGAAACCCAGCCCTTGCTCTGTTCCACTAGAAACCTCAGCTGCATTTCTCATGCATGGTGGTGTATATGCACGAGTCCCCATGTTTGATGAAAGAATGAATGCAAGAATGAATGACTGAATCCATGAATATTGCAAAATGTCAAGTGGATCTTTGGTTGGATAACATTGGGGAATTTTGTCCCCAGCCCTGTTTGAAGACACAGACAAAGTCTAGACCGTGGAAAATCCAACATTCATAATTTCATGCCTGGATTCTCTATGATTATAATTTGCTTCCTGGTTCTCAATTAGACACTTGAGTGGGCAGGTGAAATCACTCCCTCCAGAAGGGTACCATTTTTGAAATTGCCACTGTGGAGCCCTAAACGGCATCCTTGTGGCCCCAAAGAGCTCCTCTGTAATTTTCTACCTTTGCTGGAGGCTGATGATTCCAGGTTTGCACAAGGCTTTCCTTGCCTTCAAGTCCGAAGCTGATGCTCATTTCCCTCCGGAGGTCTCTGGGTGGGTGCACACTGATTGAGTTGAAGCACTTTCTGAGATTGCTTCCCACCATCTGAATTGGAAGAAATCAGAAGTGAGGCATGCAGGACTGACATGCAAAGTGGAAAAAGGCTGGTGTGGGAAACAGATCAGGAGAGCTCAGTCTTCAGCTTTAAAAATGGAACTTTCTCCCTTTTTTGCTTGTTTATTGAGTATTCCTACCTGTACTTTTCTTTATATTCCAAGATGTGAGTTGAGTTATAGCATGGCCCTTCCCAACTGGTTAGTGGATTATAGTGAGTGATGGGTTTGAAGCAGTGGGTCCATGTTTGAGAGACACCGGAGTGAAAATTTTTCTTGAAATTTGTAATTAATTAAATTTTGAGAAGTACTGGGCTACTCTGTATAGACTAGGAAGCTTTGCTTTACTGTGTGGCTTTGGATAAGTTGCTTAAGTACTTCTTTTCCTTTAGCTGGAAAATGAAGATAAACCATATAAATTTTCTTATCGTCAACCCTACCTCATGAGAATATGTCACTAGGACCAATGATGATAAAAAGGAAAGTGCTGAAAGACAACATCAATCTGTGTTCTTATTAGGTAGAATGCAGTAGCCATTTTGTTCACTATGATACTTTGCCAGATTTGCTTCAGAGATATGTATGTTTCATACATCCTTAGCAACAACCATGTCTACTTGATTTTGAATAAATGAAGTGGTCTCATGCTGCAGTCTGTGAGATGGGTACCGTTTTTGGTACTTCATGGTGGGACTGTTTTCAAAACACAAACTATATTCTTAACTTTCAACAAATGATAATATACATGTGAAAGTCAGGTTGAGTCCATATGATTAAAAAGGTGTAAATTCAGCAAATACATTTTTTCTAGTTGTATTCAATGTCAGTAACCGTCTTTTGAAATCTAATTGTGTTTTATCCCAAGCCATATTCTATTCATATTTTTCAAGAGGACAGTCAGTAATTTTTTGTGTCAGCCATGACTAACTAGCAATACCACAGATCAATAAAGCATGAAACCATTTTAATATATTAAATTCATCTAGCTCACAAACTGCATGTGCTTAGAGGTTTGATATAAAGAGAGACACATACAGTGAGGCTTGTAAGCGGGTTTGTATGTATATCATTGTATTTGCTCTGTGCCTTTGCACCTCAGACAAGAAATAGATCTTTAAAAATAATAGCCACATAGCCACTATGGAAAACAATATGGAGGTTCCTCAAAAATTAAAATTAGCACTACCATATGATCCAGCAATCCCACTTCTGGCTATTTATCCAAAGGAAGTGAAAACGGGATCTCGAAGGGATATATGCACTCCCATGTTCACTGCAGAGTTATTCACAATAGCCAAGAAATGGAAACCACCTAACTGTCCATCAACAGATGAATGGATGAAGAAGATGTGGTATATATACACAATGGAATATTATTCAGCCATGAGGAAGAAGGAAATCCTGCCGTTTGTGAAAACATGGATGAGCCTGGAGGGCATTATGCTAAGTGAAATAAGCCAGACAGAGAAAGACAAATACTGCATGATATGACTTACAGGTAGAATCTTTAATTTAAAAAAAAGGAGTCAAACTCATAGTAGAACAGTGGTTGCCAGGGGCTGGGGGTGTGGGAAATAAGGAGAGGTTGGTGAAAGGCAACAGCCTTTCAGCTAAAAGATGTCTGAGGATCTAATATATAACACGCTGACTGTAGTTGGCAATACGGCATTGTATCTAAGAGAGTACAACTTAAATGTTCTCACACACAAAAAAGGAAATATGTGAGGTGATAGGTGTGTTAATTAACAAGATGGGAGGAATCCTTTCACAATGTATACATGTATCAAATCACCACGATACACACTTAAATATCTTACAATTTTTTTGTCAGTTATACCTCAGTAAAGCTGAAAAAATACTAGTCATCATTGACCTGGGTGTAGACACAGAGCTTTAGGAATGAGAAGGTGGTCAAAGGGTGCCCCCCGTCAGATTCTTATGCTGAAGTCCTAACGCTTGGTACCTCAGAATGTGACCTCATTTGGAGATGGGGTCTTTACAGTTAAAATGAGGTCATTAGAGTGGGCCCTAGTTCACTGAGTAGTGGCTTTCTAAGGAGAGGAAACTTGGAGGCAGGCATGGTTGGAGAAGGCTTTGTAGAGATGAAGGCAGAGACCTTACAAGCCAAGGAGTGCCAGAGATTGCCAGCAAAGCACCAGAAGCCAGGAGAGACCATGGAACAAACTCTCCCTCACAGCTCTCAGGAAGAACCAACCCTGCTGACACCTTGATCTTGAATTTTAAGCCTTCAGAACTGTGAGGCCATAAATGTCTGTCGTTGAAGCCGCGCAGTGTGTGTCTTTGTGATGGCAGCCCTAGGAAACCAATACAGAATGCAATAGTAAGGTCACCTGTTTCTAAGTCTATCCCTTACAAAAAAGAAAGGGTGAAAATATAGCCCCTTCACATCTCTATGTTCATATGTCTGTATCTATATCTGTCAATGTCTACTTCGTATACCAAGGAGTATGTGTATAGAAGTCAGTTAGAAAGGCTCTGTACTTTGAATTAAAGCACAGAAATACTGGGAGAGGTGGTGGCGGAGTATTCATTTGATTAACTGGACAAAGGTATGAAGTTGGTAGTTTAATCATCGATTACTCTTTTTAGTTGTAATGAAGTCGACTCCAACTTGGCTGCCTTTCTCGTGTAAATTGTCATCACCTGGGAACTTCCGTGGGCGTATTTTGTTGAAGTCTCTGCAGGTGCCCCGGCTGCTCCTTGCCAATCGGGAGGTGTCTCTTGACTTGAAAAAAACAGTACGGTGGCTGATATTTCCTCCTGCTGAGGAAAGCGAAGGCTTGGCTGAGCCACCAGCCTGCTTCAGTGGGAATGCTGCTTCAGTGGGACAGGGTGAAGGATGGCCCTGTGGAGAATTCTGCAGCTAGCTGTACTCAGGCAGCCCTTCTGTCTAGTTGAGGAAGCAGGATGGCCAAGCTCTTTTAATCAACTTGAATATTAGTTGGAATGAATTGGAAACTCTGAAGCCATTTTAGCTGGTCCTTAATGACGTCTGCCCGCTTGGAGTTCTTCATTTCCACCAGCGCCAGCCTTGTCTGTCTTGGATGGTGAGTTCCCGCATGGTAGTGACCCTAATTATTAGTGTCATGTGTACGGCATTTAATGAGCTGCCTCATCCATAGACGGGCCAAACTGTTTTAAATCATATCAACGAGATGATTTGGTAGGAAGGTTCTTGGGATGAGCACCAAGAACTTTAAAATGTCTGCGTTTGTGTGATTCAGTAATTCCATTTTAATATGTAAACCATTTGCCAATTTGTGGTCCCCTCCTGGAGTTAGGAGAGACTAATGAAAACCCACGAGCATCCAGCAGGAAATAATTTGGAATCATGGCTGTTTTTAGTCTTGCAGTTTCTTACAGCTTCTCTTTTCCGTGCAGGGCAGTGAGGCACAAATTGATGGAGTGAAATGTCCAAGGCTCTAGAAGGAGCAGAGAGCAGGCGGTGGGTTTGTTTCTGAAAATCACTCTCTCGGTGTAAACTCCTTAGGTCTTTTAAATATTTTTCCTGAAAGACAATTTAGTGAAGGTGGTTTGAAAGATTTATGGGAACCATTGTAACGTTTGACGTCGACCAAAGTTTATTTGCAAGTGTATTAATACAGGGCTAGCAGTGCCAGTTCTAGGATCCATTACCAGCCTTAGATCCATTTTATTATTCTGAATTGTTTTGTTACACTAAACTCACATTTTAAAATATTATGTGCAGGACTACACTCCTTATTTCCAACTCTGGACAAGCACAGTGCATCTTGGGAAAGCAGTTACTGCCAGGGAAAATGGAAAGGGCTGTCTCTGATCGTCATCTAAGCACAATTTCAGCTCTCCCCACTCCTCCAATCCCCTCTCCAGTTGGGAGTGGGGCCAGTGATGAATATGCATGTGTCACACACCTGTGACCAAGCGATCCTCCATCAGGGAAGGGCAGCGGATCAGTTACTTGAAACGGGTGACTCGCAGCAGCTGGTGTCTGTGGCCCACAGGCTCCCTGCCCTGCCCGACAGCTGCAGCTCACATGCTGCCATCACACCACCTCGGCCACCTCCGTCAGTAAAGGGGGCTGAGCCTACTCATCCCGAGGCACTGCTTCATGGACAGCCGGCTCCTGAGGTGGTGTGTACAAAGGTGCCTCCCTGAATTGTAGGAAATGGAAGCGCAATGATTTTACAACTTTTTACCATTTATAAATAACAGTAATCCTTGACGCTTATTGGTTGCTCATCTGTATGGAGCACCTTACATGAATTATCTCATTTAATCTTCACAGTAGCACTCTATGTCAGACACCAGCAAATGTTCTCTGTAGAGGGCCAGATAATAACTATTTTAGAATTTGGAGGTCTCTACCAGTAAATATTTTAGACTTTGGAGGTCTCCCCCCAAACAGTCACAGATGATATGTAAATGAGCGGGCATTTTCATGTACCCATGAAACTTTTTTTTAGAAAAATAGACAGTGGGCCAGATTTGGCCACCCCCTGCTTTATGTTATTATACCCATTTTATAGATGAAGAAACTGAGGTGTAGGGAGTTTAAGTAATGAATCAAAATAGCACAGCTGTTAAGTTGTGGAACTGGGATTCTAACCCAAGGAGTCTGACCCCTGTCCCATGGTTTTACCTCCTAAGAACTACTATGTTATCCTGGTTTGAGAAACAACAAGGAATGGAATTTTAGTTTCTGCATATTGTGAGTTATAGATTATGACCCAAACTTCCATGAGAAACCTTCATTTCCCTTAGAAACCTTGTGTAGGGAAGAAGAGTATCAGTTCATGTCCTGAAGATGCTATTTAGGTAAATGTAGAAAGTCTAATCTATAGTATATTCAAGTCATGGGACTGTGCATTCGAATAATTGAATAAAGCTTTTAAGATTCTCCAGATGACCTGATGTTGTGGTCATTTTCATCAATAGGATTGCAGATGGCAAATTGCCCTAATTTTTAAAAATATGTCAATTATTACTTTTAAAAATTTGCTTAAACATTGGTGGTCCATGTGTCATATAGGCAGATAACTCTGGCACATTCCCAAGAAAGATTTTTATTTTTATAAAAAACAAATTATGTAGAAGAGTTCCTTCCACATTTAATAGAAAGCCCTTGAATGAGAGTTCTCAGCAGTTTTTGTTTTCCAGGATGGACAGCTCCTTTTGTATTTTATTTCCATGGTAACAGTTAAGTTTGGACTTAAGAACAACACACCTACAAGATAACCATCCAGGTGACATTGTTGGGCATCCCTTGGGGAATTTGTAATGCTCCATGGGCTCTAGATAGCACCTGAAGTAGAATTACACCAGCTTGCTGTGTGATTTGTAGAGCAAGCTCTTATTTAGACGCTGAAGGTTCTCAGAATAGACTGAAGTTAAGAAACATTTGGTTTTAGGCAGCAGGTTCAGCACACACACAATACCATGAGCGGCCAAACTTCAAAGACGTTCCTGGGACACCAGGAAAGAGTTCCAGAACTCATAGTTCCTGACCTCTGGGTGAATGAAACTTTAGGAAGTATGCAGCTGGCAAAATGGAGGCTTCATGTGACCAAACATTGTTGCCTTTGCTTTGTCTGAGGGAAGCTCAAAATGGAACCACTCCCTGGTGGAGAAATCAGAGAGTGGAAACTCTTGTGGTGAGGTAACCCTATTCTCTTTGGAAATCTAAAGTCTTTGAATTGAGTGAGTCTCCATTCATTACTAAGAAAGCTGACAGAGGAATAAAACCCAACTAGGGGAAAAGTTGACTGCAGTGTCCCTGTGAAGTGGTTACTATGAATTAACTGGTGTAACAAATTATAAAGGGCATGATAAATCAATGCAAATTTTTTTTCTCTTGAATCATTTCCTAGAGAAGATAATCCTAAGGTTTAGTTTATTTAATGAAAAAAAAAGTGAGCCAAATAAAATTTGGAATTATGGTACTATGGACAACTTTTTGTTTTTCATGGGTTTTTTTTTTACACTTGTATTGAGGTATAATTCACATATCATAAAATCTACCCATAGTAAGTATACAATTCAGTGAATTTTAAAATAAATTTATAACTTGTGTAATGATGGTAAGCAGATTTCTAACTGGCTTCGAAGATTCTTTCCCCTGTAAAATACCCTCCCTGAAAGTGTGGGTGGTACCTGAGAATATGAGGGATGGCACTCCCATAATTAGGTTACAGTATATGGCTAAGGTGAAGGGATTCTGCAGACGTAGTCAAGGTCCCAAGTCAGTCAGTTATGAGTTAATGGAAAGAGAGATGATCTTGGCTGGCCTGGTGTAACCAGGTGTAAGCCTCTGAAAGGGAACCTCTCCCACTGTCCTTGAAGGAGCTTCTATCCATATTGTGAATTACTTATGGAGAAGAGTGACTGCAGTCCTTCAACCACAAGGAACTGGGTTCTGTAACAACCTGAGTGAGTTTGAAAGGGGACCCCAAACTCCAGATGAGAAAGCAGCCTGACACACGCCTTGATAGACTCAGCTTAGCTGTGCCTGGACTTCTGACCTATGAGAAACTGTGAGATAATAAATATGTGTTGTTCTAAGCCTCTAAGTTAGTGGTAACTTGTCATGTAGCATAGGAAACTAATACAGCAACTGTCACCACCATCCAACTGTGCATATTTTTATCACTTCCCCCAAAATTTCCTTGAAGCCATTTGCAAAGTCTTCTCTCACTCCAGGGCAACCACTGATCTGCTTTCTCGCTCTACAGATTTGCGTTTTCTGGACTTTTCATATTAATGGAATCATACAATATAGAATCTTTTTCATCTGGCTTCTTTCATTTAGCATAAATGTTTTGAGGTTCCTTCATACGGTAGCATGTTATCAGTGGAATTCCATTGTATTGAGATACCACATTGTGCTTATATATTCAGCAGTGGATGGACATTTGGATTGTTTCCAATTTGAGGCAATTATGAACAATGCTTCTGTGAACATTAGCATGTAAGTCTTTGTAGCGATGTTTTCATTTCTTTGAGGTACTTAGGAGTGGAATTGCTGTGTTGTATGGTATATTTATGTTTGACTATTTATGACACTGCCAAGCTCTTTTCTAGAATGGCTGTATCATTTTACTTTCCCATCAGCAATGTATGAGGATTTCAGTTTCTTGACATCCTTACCTGTCAATACATATTTATTATGGCCATTCTAGGGGGTATGTAGAGGTATCTCATTGTAGTTTTACTTGCGTTTCCCTAATGACTAATAATATTGAGGATCTTCTCATGTGTTTGTTAGCCATTGATATGTCTTCTTTGGTGAAATGTCTATTTAAGTGTTCTGCCAATTTCTTCAGTTGAGTCATTTATCTTATTGATTTATAAGAGTTTTAAAATATATATATTCTAGATACAAGTCCCTTATCAGTATGTGATTTACAAATATTTTCTCCCATTTTGTGGATTGACTTTTCACTTTGTTGATGGTGTCCTTTGAAGCACAAAAGTTTTTATTTTTGATGAAGTCCAATGTATCTGTTTTTTCTTTTGTTGGTTATACTCTTGGTGTCATATCTAAGAATTCATTTCCTAACCCAGGGTCACAAAGATTTATTCCTATGTTTTCTTCTAAGAGTTTTATTGTTTTAGCCATTACATTTATGACCTATTTTGTGTTAATTTCTGTACATAGTACAGGTTGAGGGTCTAAGTTCTTTATTTTTTTTTTGCATATGGATATCCCATTGTTCTAGCATCATTTGTTGAAAGACTATCCTTTTCTCATTGAAGTATCTTGGCAACTTTGTTAAAAATGAATTAACCATAAAGGTAAGGAGTTATTCCTGGACTCTCAATTGTGTTCCATTGATCTATCTATCCTTATGCCAATGCCATCCTGTTTTAATGTTTGTAGCTTATAGTAACTTTTGAAATTAGGTAGTATAAATCCTCCAACTTTTTTTCTGCTTTAGTTGCAGCCCATACATTTTTCACTTTAGTTGCATTCCTTAAATTTTGATATTATTGATTTGTTTGGGTTTATATATGACATTTATTTTCTTTTTATTTTCTATTTATTTCCTATTTGTTTCACTGATTTTCCTTTACTGATTTTTTTAAGTAATTTTTAAAGTATCATTTTAATTCCTCCATTGAAGCTTTTACTTTTTTCTTGAATTATTTCCATAATGCATAAGATACATGCATCATATTATGCCCTATTTCAGAATAAAGATAACTTACTTCTAGTAAAATATATAACTTTGCTTCAATATATCTCCTTTTCCTCCTCCTTCCTTTGTGCTATTATCATCATTTAGATTACATTTATATATGTTATAAAGCCTTCATTCAGTGGTATAATTATTGCTTCATAAAATCTTTATTTAGAAATATCTTTTTTTTTTTGCTTTGTTTTTGAAAAACGACTTTGTGGGAGATAGTCTCAGTTGACAATTTTTTTTCTTTCAGTGCTTTGATTATGTCATTCTGCTGCCTTCAGGCCTCTGTTGTTTCTGATAAGAAGTCATAAATTATTTAAGTTGCTGTTTCACTGCAGGCGATGAGTCATTTTTCCCTCCTGCTGCTTTCAAGATCTTTTCTTTGCCTTTGATTTTCAAAAGTTTGACCATGATGTTCTTAGATATAGATCTCTGTGTGTTTATCCTATTTATGGTTCATTAAACTTATTAGCTGTGTACATTAATATGTTTCATCAAAGTTGGAAAGTTTTTGGCTACTATTTCTTCAAATATTTTTTCTTCTATTTTTTCCCCTTTCCTCTCCTTTTGGGACTTACCACTGTACTTATGTTGGTATGCTTGATGTCCCACATGTCTCTGAGACTCTACTTATTTTTCTTCATCTTTATTTCTGTTCTTCAGATCAAATGATTTCTATTGACTAGTTTTAATGTTCATTGATTCTTCCATCTTCTTAATTTGCTGTGAGTGCCTCTAGTGAAATTTTCGTTACAGATATTGAACTTTTCAACTCCAAAATTCCCCTTTGGTTCTTTTTTTATAATTTCTTTTATTTTATTGAGGTTCTCTATCAGTTGATTAATTGTCATCATGTTTTCCTTTATATTTTAAACATGGTTTTCTTTAGTTTTTGAACATATCTATACTAGCTGCTTTGAAGTCTTTGTTTGCTGAGCCCAACTTTTAGGACAATGCAGGGACATTTTTCTATTGATAGTTTCCCCCCATGTATATGGATCATACTTTCTTTTTCTTTGCATGTCTTATAATGTTTGTGTTGAATACTCACATTTTAGATATGTAGTAGCCATGGGGGATTCTGCCTTTTTTCCCCTTGAGGAATTTGTAGCTGTTGTTTATTTGTTCAGTAACTTGTTTGTATTAAATTTGTGGGATGTCTCCCCTGCAATGTGCAACTGCTAATGTCTCCACTCAGTTTCTCTCTATTTAAAAACATTTTTTTAGCCCAGCTTCCTAGTGTTTGCTCTTGTGCCTGTGTAGCTTAGTCGTCAGCAATGATTGCTCGGAAGTTGTGCTCAAACACCTTCAACCAATAAGGCTTCCACTCGCTGCTGATGGATTTATCTATGCCTGGGGAATGCATTCAAACTTCATGCCACTTTCAAGTCTTCCCCTAGCTTTTACGTTCTACTGTATCCCCTTATGTCTACCACGTGGGTGTGCAAGCTCCAATGGCCGTGGGTATGTGGGTGGCTTGGATCCCTCTGGTCTCTGCTCTGCATTTGCACAGCCTTCACCAACCTAGTGTGTGTGTGTATATATATATATATATATATATATATATATACACACACATATATATATACTAGGTATATATATATACTTCATAGTATATCTGAAGGGCTTTTTCTAACCCCCATATGTCTGGTTCACCTACTGAAGTCCCTGTTAAATCCATGATTGGTCCCCCAGTTCTTTGCCCCAAACAGGACTTCAACCTCAGACTGTCCAAACTGTTCGTATGCCTTTCAATTTCCAGTAAGAATGTCCACTTTGACTGTGAATGCTCCATTCGAGTCCGCTCTGGAAGGTTCAGTGAAGCTGCTGGTTTTCAGTCTTTTCTGCCCTGGTTAAATGAACTAGCTCAATGTCAGAGCCGGTGTGGAGAGTGGGGGGCATGGGATGGAAGCAGATCCAGGCAATCACACTGCCACAGACTCACTCTCCTGACCCTGAGTTCAGTAAGTTGTCGGGAATAAATGCTTCAATTATTGGCTGCCTTGGGTCAGTTTCCAGAGCACTGAAATGGTTGTGGTTTGTTTGACAGTTTTGTCCAGTTTTATAGTTGCTTTTGGGGGAGAGAATTTGTCAACCTCCTAAGTGTCCTCATCATTACTGCTTGTCTGTTTGTTCTTTGAAGCCTCCTTCATCAGAATGAATGGACCCCGGAGTAACTTGGAGACACTTATATGGTTGCATTATTTAAAGGATAGATTTGTTTCTAAATGCACTTTTATAGGCATGGGAGATGTGGAATAGTGATAAAAGGACTTTAAAGGTAGATAGACATGGGTTCAAGCCCATCTCAGCTGCTTTCTACTACTTATGTAACTTGTTTAACTCCTAGGAACCTCAATTTCTCCTTTAGTAAATTAGAGATTATAATACCTACCTTATAATGTGGTTGTGAGGATTAATTGAGATAATTAAAAATACTGAGGATAGGGCTTAGTACTTAGGTAAAAGCCAGTTCCCCTTGTACAGAGTTGGCAAGTGATTAACACTGAATTTTATGGAATAGATTTTTTTTCTTTTAAAGAATGAGAGTCTGGCAACTATTTTTTAACAATTGGAAAATTTGACTCTCAGAAGAAGGTTAAAGGAATTGGAACTGAGTCACCAGAAGAACAGAAAGCAGGGAGAGACTTAAACGTATTAAAGGATGCTGAATTAAGAAATGTAGAGAAATGCTGATGAGATGAACATTGGATTAGAAAAAAAACAGAGAACCTACACAAAGAAAAGAGACCAGTAACAAATCTCTGCCATTAGGTCTTTAGCTCACCTAGGATGGAGGGACGCTGGTAACGAGGACTATTTTACATCTTTGTCTCCTTAGAACCTCCTTGACCACTGCTGTGCTCACGGCCGGTGCTCTGACTTGACCACCGTGAGAGGCGGCTCCGGTCCCGCATCTTCCTTCTCATTCTTTGGGCATTTCTCCCAGTCCAGAATGGGTCTCTGGGTTGGAACAAAAAGGATTCAGATAATTAAAACTAAATAGACTGTCTGGTTCCCTGGATAGTCTAATTTAGGAGAGAATTATAGCGCCTCAGACACACTGACTAGACAATCAATAAATGTGACTGACGGAGGTTGCTTCGATGCCAGTGCAATAAAGGGATTCGAATGTGGATTGAATTGAGTGTGGATTAGAACAGCAGGTCAAGGATCAAGTACTACCCGTCTCCCCTCCCCCAGATAATAAATAACATTGAATTTACCCATCCTCCCACTTTCTCAGCAGTCTGTTCTATTTCTTCAGCCTAAGAGATGGCATGTATAGACCACTAGTGCATATCCCAAGGAAATCCTCTGCAGGCTTTACAGCCATTAGGCTCAGGCAGCCAGGAGTCCTACCCTTGGCCCGTGGTTAGCGGGCTCTGCTCTTCTGTTCTCTGAGTCTGGCTGTCCCCTGAGGGATGAGAGATCCAAAGGCCAATTGGATGTCTGCTTTGCTTCTCAAACTTGATTGCGTACCTGAATCACCTGGGGATCTTATTCAAATCCTTCAGATTCAGTAGGTCTAGGGTGGGACCTGAGATTCTGCATTTCTAATAAGCTCCCAGATGATGAGAACCCTGCTGGTCCCCCAGCCACACTTTGGGTACCAAGGTTCTAGACCTCTCTCCTGGTACCATGGACCGTAGGATTCCCTGTCCAGAGAGGTAAGCCATATGCAAGACCCGGAGGGGTCGCTGAGAACAGACTGGTTAGGTGTGCACACCCATGGGCCCAAGGGGTAGCTAGGAGGTAGCTGTGTGCATGTTCATGGAGGGGCAGGGAGGACGGGATTGGAAGACAAAGCTTGGACCTTCAGGCTGGGATGCTGTACAAAGGAATATAAGGCCCCGCATGTTGCAGGACTGAGATAGGGTAGGAGGAAAAGGGAGCCCCATTTGTACTCTTGTTCCAAGTTAGAAGTAGGCCTGCTTGTGGGTACCTCAGGAAAGATTGGGTTAAAATCCTTTTATTTTGATTCTATTTCACTATTATAATTTTTATTATTTGATCTCTGGACCTAAATGGACAGATTCCGTTTTCCTTTTCTTTTTTTCTTCATGTTGTTATTGCAGTCTGAGAGAACACTTTTATTTTCCTTTCATGGTGCACACTGAATAGTGGAAGTGTGTCAACAAATTTTCAGCAGGTTCTTTCATTGTGTTTTTGACAACTTTGAGAATCCTCCGTTTTTCTAGCTGGCTACTTAGTGCCAGTGCAAAGATGTATCTTATCGTATGCTCACTGTTTGGTGGAAATTGATGGTCTTGTTGTATCAGTTCTTTGAACAAGAAGCAGCATATCATTTGGCATAACTTAATGGATTCTTATGTTGTCTGAAAATTGGGTGGAAATAGCCAATGATTGCCATTAGGTGCATTGGAAGCAATTCGTATTAGAGGATCAATGCCATTGACCTTTTCTTCATTCCACCTCCTTTTTTTTAAAGGCTTTTTTAAGAGTGGTTTTAGGTTTACAGCAAAATTGAGAGGGAGGTACAGAGATTTCCAGTTTACCTCTGGCTCCCATACATGCGTGGCCTCTCCTTTTATCAACAACACTCATCAGAGTGGTATATTTTTTACCAAGGATGGACCTACCTTGACACATCATAATCACCCAAGTCCATTATTTACGTTAGGGTTCACACTTGGTGTTGTACTTTCTATGGGTTTGGACAAATGTCTAATGACATGTATTCATCATTATGGTACCATACAGAGTATTTTCACTGCCCTAAACACCCCTGGGGCTCTGCCTTTCCATCCCACCCTTTCCACCTGCAGCAACCACTGATCTTTTTATTGTCTCCGTAATTTGGGCCTTTTCAGAATGTTATATAGGTGGAACCATACAGTATGTAGCCTTTTCAGATTGGTTTCTTTCACTTAGTAATAGGCATTTAAGGTGCCCCCATGTCTTTTCATGACTTGATAGCTCGTTTCCTTTCAGCGCTGAATAATATTCCATTGTCCGGATGTATCCATTCAGTTTATTTATCCATTCACCTACGGAAGGACATCTTGGTTGCTTTCCAAGTGTTGGCAATTAAGCATAAAGCAGCTATCTGTAGGTTTTTGTGTGGACATAAGCTTTCAACTCCTTTGGGTAAATATCAAGGAGTGTGTTTGCCAGATTGTATGGTAAGTTTCTTATTCTTTTCTAAAATTTGTAGAAAAGCTGACTTAGTAGACATGAGACAAAGAATAGTTTTTTTAATTAAAAAATTTTTTTAAATTAAAAAAATTTTTTATTGAAGTATAGTTGATTTACAATGATGTGTTAGTTTCAGATGTACAGCACAGTGATTCAGTTATACATATCTATCTCTGTATCTATGTACATATCTATCTATCCTTTTTCAGATTCTTTTCCATTACAGGTTATTAAAAAATATTGAGTAGAGTTCCCTGTGCTATACAGTAGGTCCTTGGTGGTTATATATTTTGTATATACTAGTGTGTATGTGTTAATCCCAGCCTCCTAATTTATCCCTCCCCCCACCGAACAATAATGTTTGAGACAGTAAACATTCTGTAAAGACAGCACACACAAAACAGTGTTCCAAACAGATGTAGCAATTGAGACCAGGGGCATCCACTAAGATTCTAAATACCTTTCTTAGCAGCTCCTCCCCTTGCCTGTCTCCTTCCCTCCCTTTCTAACCATCTACCAAAACTTGCAGCCAGCAGCCAACTTCCAAATTGCCAGTTTAGTCCAAGAAGCGCCAGGTATATGAAGCAGCTCGACTCACTAAAGCTAAGTTACCTTAACCTCCACCTCTTGGCGTGGCTTAGGATGGCCCTGAAGAGATCTTTTAAGGCTAGCATTTGGCAGTATTACCTTGCCCAGATTTTGGTGATGGCTTTCTTTTCTTTTTTTTTTTTTCAATCCTGTGAATTTCATGTTACTCTTGTACACTGTTCTTTTGACAGGGCTTATGAGTCAGGATCAAAACTCAAGACAGTAGCCAATTGTTGAGGAGTAGCTGCAGCCTTTGGCCACCATGCCACACAAGGTCTGAGTTTTGCCAACACAATATGGATGTCACAAAGGGGGGTGCCTAAGTTGGTAGTCCGGTCAGACCCCATGGCAGGGGAAGCAGCACAAGCCGGTGGAAAGAGCACTGGGCGAAGAGTCAGGAGGCTCGCCTGGAGTTCGGTCTGCCGTGGATGACGTGACTTTGGATGAGTCATGCATTTTCTCCATTGACAGAAACAATGCTGCCCTCTCTTCTCAGGGTTATTATTGAGATAAAATGAGATAATAAGTCAGAGTGGCTTGGGAAAGTGAAAAACGATGGCAAATATTAGTACTTTATTTATTCAGCAAACATTGTATGTGCCAGGCCCGGGTTATCCCCATTAGGACACCTAAATGGCCCATGAGCTGGACCTGTGGGTCCTCAGGGCAGTGGAGAGATGGACCAACGGCGCATCCTTACAACGCTGCGTGGTTGGGCGTTAGAGCTTCAGCAGCTACGGAATGCTATTAGGGGATAGAGGTGGTCCCGGCTAACTCTGCCAGGGGGGATTGGTGAATTCATCCCAGAGCTGGTGGGTTTTGATCTACCTCTTGGAAAATGAGAAGTTTACCCAACTGAAAGGGGGCAAAAGGACATTCTAGGCTGAAGGACTGGCATGTTCAAGGCATAGACGTGTGAGTGTACATAAAGCATCATCAAATTAAAATTAACCCACAGGTATTCACTGAGTACCTACCCTCCTCTAGGACTGCTAAGAGCTGGGGAAACAAAAATGAATAAAATGGTATTTGTTCATTGTGTTAGTTTCCTATCGCTGCTGTAACAAATTACCACAAGCTTGATGGCTTAAAACAGCACAAATATACTATCTTGCAGTTCTGGAGATCAGAAGTTCTAAAATCAAGTTGTTAGCAGGGCCGTGTTCCTTCTGGAGGTTCTAGGGGAGAACCATTTTTTTGCAAAGGCAAAGAATCATTGTTTTGCCTTTTCCTATGTCTAGAGGCTGCCTACATTCCTTGGCCCATGGCCTTTCCCGCATCTTCAAAAATAGCGGTGTAGCATCTTAAATCTCTCTCTCTCTGACTCTGACCCTTCTGCCTTCTTCTTATAAGGACCCTGGTGATTACATTGGGTCCACCTGGCTAATCCAGGATAATCTCCATATTACAAGATCACATTAATTTAATCACATCTAGAAAATCTCTTTTGCCACGTCACGCCACATAGTCACAGGTGCAGGGATTAGGCTGGGAACATCTTTTGGGGGACCATTATTCAGCCTACTACACTCATTCAGCAGATGTTTTTTTAGTTTTCCACTATTTGGCACTAGAATAAGGCAGATGAGCTTCGTGCTGTCACAGATTTACAAATGAGCGTTTCGGATGATGGAGTAATTGTGTTCACTTGTGTCCTAGGTACTAGATAGATTAAAAAAGTAAATGATTCAAACCCACTACATCCCAAGCTGATGTCCTGCTCTTCTCTCCACCCCAGGCTTGCTTCATCTCCGGTGATCCTTCTAGTTGCTTAAATCAAATCCTTGAAGTTACACTTGAGTCCTTTCTTTCTTCCATACGCCCCATCTCATCTGTCAGGAAATCCTGTTTGTTCTACCCTCTAAATATATCCAGAATCCAACCACTTCTCACCACCACCGCCAGTTCTACCTGGGGTCAAGCCACTGTCTGGATTACTGTAAGCGCCTCCTCCTGCTGTATTTCCATCCTTGCCTGCTACGTTTTATTCTCAACATAGCAAACATAGGATCCTCTTAAAATAAAAGTCGTAAAATAAAAGTCAGATTGTGTCATCTCTAATAGCAACGCAGCCCTCTCAGAGTAAACGCAAGATTCTCCAGGTATTGTTCCTGCCTTAGGCTTTTGCACTGGCTGTGTCCTAGGTCCAGAACCATCTTTCCCTGGGTTTACGTGTCCATCCTCTCATTTCTATAACATCTTTGCTCAAGTGTCCTCTTTGAATGAGTCTAACCTAGTTACCCTATTGAAACTGTAACTTCCCACCCCCTACTTCTGATTCCCCTTAACTTGCTGTATTTTTTTTCATTTTCCATAGTACTTACCACCTTCTAAATACTACATAATTTGCTTATTTAATCTGCTTTCCCCCCAAAAGAAATGTAAGCTTCAGAAGACCAGAGATTTCGTATCCCAAGCATGTAGTACCCAGTACATAATAGGTTCCTAGTAAATATTGTTTGAAACAATAAATGAAAAAGTAACTGGGTATGCCATGGAGGAAGGTTTCTCTGTGAGGAAACATGATGAGCACCTTCTTGGATTGTTTGCAATGTTTGGAGAATCATAAGAGGTCTGTAATGAGGGGAAGTAAAAATGAATTCAGGTCTTCTGTGTGGGCAATGTGTATTTGAAAAATAAGGGCTTCCCTGGTGGCACAGTGGTTAAGAATCCGCCATTTTACAGAATGGCCTGTGAAAAACAAGCCATGGGCCAGATTTGGCCTGTGAGAAGTAGTTTGCCACTCCTTGCTATAGAATAATATTTTAATGATAATGATAGTAATGCCCCCTAAAAATAAAGATAATGAGGACTTCCCTGGTGGCGCAGTGGTTAAGAATCCGCCTGCCAATGCAAGGGACGTGGGTTCGAGCCCTGGTCCGGGAAGATCCCACGTGCCGCGGAGCAACTAAGCCCGTGCGCCACAACTAGTGAGCCTGCGCTCTAGAGCCCATGAGCCACAACTACTGAGCCCACGTGCCACAACTACAGAAGCCTGCTCGCCTAGAGCCTGTGCTTCGCAACAAGAGAAGCCTCCGCAACGAGAAGCCCGCGCACCGCAACGAAGAGTAGCCCCCACTCGCCGCAACTAGAGAAAGCCCGCGTGCAGCAACGAAACCCAACGCAGCCAAAAATAAATAAATAAAATAAATTTATTTAAAAAAAAAGAAAAATAAATATTGAGTGAAAGAGATGCCTCCTTCACATCGACTCCCTGGTCTTGTTTTGCAGTTCAAAATTGAAAAAATTAAATGTTGTTAGTTGAGCACCTGTAACATGGTGACTGTTTCACTAGGCCCTCTGAACAAAATAAAGCTGGTGTGGAGCCACCAAGTTTCCTCTTTAGTCTGGAGGACTCAGTTGCTTGATAATCCTGAGAACCCCTTTTCCAAAAAAAAAGAGAGAGAGAGAAAAATAAAATTTTAGGTCAGAATGGCATGTCGAAATTCTAATTTTCCTTTTTACTCTTGGTCTTTATCAAGAGTGATTGTAAAAGGGAAAAAAAGGATAACATGTATTCTGCCATTCTGTACTCTTCTTTTCCGCTAACCAAAAAGGAACTGAACAACAGGTGTAAATGAAGTGAGATGGCTGAGAAATAAAGAGGATGAAAAATTCCAAAGTCTGAAAGGTAAGGCGTTCTATACTATTTTAAACAGGCTCACAGGGACTTCCCCGGTGGTCCAGTGGGTTAGGCTCCGCCCTCCCAGGGCAGGGGACCCGGGTTCGATCCCTGGTCGGAGAACTAGATCCCGCATGCATGCCGCAACCAAAAAGATCCTGCGTGCAGCAACTAAGACCTGGCACAGCCTAAATAAATAAATTTTTTTTTAAAAAACGTGCTTATGGAAGACTACATAAAATTATTTACATTGATATCAAGGACAATTTCTGTAAAAGCGATTATTTCTGGTGTACGGCACATTTGCCCGCAGAGTGGGGACCGCTGTCTGGTGAGCCTCTCACAGTACCTAAGGATCTTGTTACTTAGTTCTGTTTCCTTTTTCATTTCTCTTACCCTCTCTCCTCCTCTGTCTTTCTTTGGTCCAAAGACTTCAGCATCTTTCTATTTGCAGCCTTTGTTAAGATTTGTTGGCAAGAATGTGTAGCCTTTTCCCGAGCCAAGAGGTCACAGGTGCAAAGCCCTGGTTCTCTACCCTGTTAGGACAGCAGGTTGGTCCAGATGCTTTTCCTCTTTATTAGGACACATTAGGGCATGTGTCATGGAGAAAATAAAGAGATCAAAAGCACAAGTGTTTATATACTTTTATTAATATATTTAGGCAGAACGGATGCAGGCTATTTAATCAACTAATTTTTGCAATTCTAGTGGTATTATCCAAAATATATTCAAAGCCACTTTTCCTTTTCTCAACTCTGTGTAGAAAAAGTAGAATGGTTTTTTATATGTGTAATAGCATGGAGCAATTACTGATGTTAGCAGGATACCTATGGATTTTATATACTTTATTTCTATGAAGTTTTAGAATGTCGTTCTTTTGGTTTTATCTTGTCCTTTCTCTGGTTACAGCCGCCCATCACAAAGCCCATTTGTCATTAATGACCCATGACCCCTTTTTATTAGACGTACTTAAGAGGGTCATGGATCTTAAAAGGGTAAAGGAGGCATATCATTTTCCTAATTTGCAGGTTGGGAGACCACAGGGGAATCTTAAAATTTGATTGATGATTAATTGCTCAGATAAAATGAGATATGGCAGTAAAATGGTTAAAAACAATCAATCTAGAGCAAGATCAGATTAACTACGTTTCATAGGATTTTTCAGGCTTGTTTATTTTTAAAATAATCATTTTCATTGCTAGCTAATGTTTTCTTTCTGGGCAGAGAATTGGCAAACTTTCTGTACTAGTGGCCATCTCTTGCTGTTGAGTAAAGGATCCCATTGTTCTGATCTCTTTTTTGGATATATATATATATATATATTTATTTATATATTTATGTATGTGTGTATATATATATATATATATATATATATATATATATATACACACACACACACACACATAGGTATATACAGAAAATATAGAGGGGTTTCGGTATTTTGAGTGAAGAGGGCATGAAAATCATAAATAAATTTCTCTCTCTCAAAGGTAAAATTTGTAGTCCTTATAATGAGTAATTCTCATAAAAATTTCTCTCCAACCTGTGAAATTGTACTCAGGAACAAAATCAAAATATACCTCAAGAAACTCCATTTAGAATTGAAATCTTGGGCCAAGGAGTAACTAAAGGCAACACATATCTACTGAATTCTTGTTATATGCCATGTGCATTTGTAAAGTAACTTACTTTACAATTTGCTTCACATGTATTTGCTCCTCATCATTCTCATTTGATCACATTTGATCCTCATAACAACCGTATTATCCCAGCTTTATAGATGAGAGAGTATAAAGCATGAACTTGGCAAGGCCAGAACGTGGCTAGTAACAGAACAAGCCAAGAAGCCAGTGTTTCTGGCTTCCGGTCCTGGGTCTTTGCCATGATTTGATGCTGCATTTCTTTTCCTGCCACTTAGAATCTTCTGCTCCACTGAGTGACCCGTACCAGTAGTTCTCAAAGTGTGGTTGGAGGACGGCACCATCAGCGTCACCTGGGGGCTTGTTAGACATGCAGATTCTCAGGTCCCACCCCAGGTTTACTAACTCAGAAACTGTGGGGGCGGGGCCCCTCCATCTGTGCTCAAACAATCTCTCCCGGTGATTCTGATATACACTCAAGTTTGAGAAGCACTGACCTCAATAATATATTTCTTCGTCAGTAAAAATATGGCTGAGGCACATTTAATGGATAAATCTATGATTTATCCATTAGAGCTGCCTTGTGGGAGGCACAGGGACTGTTTGCCTTCTAGGAACTCATCTAGTTGAGGAGAGAGGACCAGCTCACCTGAGCCAATTACAGGTGCCTGTACTGTTCACTAATTAACTGCTAGGTCGTGGGGGCGGAGCTGTAGATGCTGGAGGTCTTCAGGGAAGGGAGTAATCCCGGGAGGTGGCGATGGTTACAGAAGGCTTCCTGGAAGAAAAAGAAATGAAGTTCGGCCTCGAAGTGCCCTAGGATTTCGAGTGAGGAGGCTAGAGAGTGGGAATTCCAGGAGAAGGGTAAGTTTGGGAAGCAGTGAGGAAGGTTAACTTGAGTCGACGAGAGCTTGTGTGCCGGGAATGTAGAGTAGATTGGATGAGTAGATTGGAGGTTGGGGGTGGGGAGTGGGGAGGGGGGACCGAATTGTGATAAACTTCGTTGGTTCAAAGTTGGTATAGTAGTAGGCAATGGGGAGCAGTAAGAGATTTCTTAAAATTAATTTTTATTGTAGTATAGTTGCTTTACAGTGTTGTGTCAGTTTCTTGCTGTACAGCAAAGTGAATCAGTTATACATATACATATATCCACTCTTTTTTGGATTTCCTTCCCATTTAGGTCACCACAGAGCACTGAGTAGAGTTCCCTGTGCTATACAGTAGGTTCTCATTAGTTATCTATTTTATACATAGTAGTGTGTATATGTCAGTCCCAATCTCCCAATTCATCCCACCCTCCCTTCCCCCACTTGGTAACCATAAGTTTGTTCTCTACATCTGTGACTCTATTTTTGCTTTGCAAATAAGTTCATCTCTACCATTTTTCTAGATTCCACATAGAAGCAATATTATACGATATTTTTCTCTTTCTGACTTACTTCACTCTGTATGACAGTCTCTAGGTCCATCCACGTCTCTTCAGATGACCCAATTTCATTCGTTTTTATGGCTAATATTCCACTGTAGATATGTGCCACATCTTCATTATCCATTCCTGTGTCCACGGACATTTAGGTTGCTTCCACGTCCTGGCAATTGTAAATAGTGCTGCAATGAACATTGGGGTACATGCATCCTTTCTAATTATGGTTTTCTCCAGATTATATGCCTAGGAAAGAGATTTTGATTAAATAACTGAGGCGATAAAAGTGTAGTTTATTAAACTGCCGTGTGTAAGCAGGATCTGTGTATAATTTGAACATTCCACAGTGTTTTGCACATTCTTTGCACCCCCCGCCATCAATACTTCTGGGTTTTGAAGTCCAGTCTGGTTTTACAGATGTTTTTAAAACAACAAATAATCAAAAGTATTTATTTTGGGTTATGGCAATAATTTCCTGCTTTGATTGCTTAATGAGATAAGCTTGTGTGCCTTTTGTTTAAACGAGATGACAGGTGGTCTTAATCTGCTGATGGGGAAAAAGTCAGGTCCTCCTTTGATCAACACGTAGCTGGTACTGTGCCCGCTTCGTGGGCTTTCTGGTTTTGTAGGTAGAGGGCTTCAGCCCTACCCTGAATGAGACTTCTGCTCAGAGAAAGAAAAACAGTGCAGATTTCATTGGGTCAGAGTAAAATGGCCTTCCCATATGGGCACCATGCACTTGAAAGCTTTATCAACTGTAAGGGCATTTGGTTAAATATTTCATACAATTAAAATGAAAAGGAAAAAGTGTCAAATGCTCACTCTGTTTAAACCTTCTGTCTGGGGTGTAACCGTGACTAAAGTATGTTACCTTGTCCACAGGTGGCATCTTGAGTCTCGGGGGAGACGGGTGCACAGATATAAGAGAATATAAAATGGGAAATAGTCATGTAGCTTCAGCTCATAAAGGGAACATACAACTAGAAGTGTACACATTCTGCTTAATGTTTAGTCCTGATGACAGAGATGTACATATCTTTTTTGCTGGAGAGACACAGAATCATCACCATGATTGGAATCATCCACCATACCTCCCTGAAGATTTCACTTCACTCTTGAAAATAATTAATGCAGTCATGCCATCCTTGTGCAGTAGACAGCTTAAAATTTTTCATCATAAATAAAGACCACAGGTTAAGCCACCTGATCTAGATCCTAAAGAAAAGTAGGGGCAGGAGTGACACTGGGAAAGCTCAGAGCTTTGCTTTGCTCCGTTTTGCATGGAAGTTGAGGCATTCCTTGGTAATTGCATTGCTCCCTGAGGCCTGGTCTGCTCTCCACCCGTTTCTGCCCGTGATAGGCCTGGACAAGTACAGTATCAACAGTTTATTTAACTTGTCTTGATAATGAGAACGACACATGCTTTGCCAGTAGGGTCAGTGGAGCCGGGCAGGCTGATGTGACAGTTCTGCATCTTTGGGTGGCTACTATTTTCTATTTTATTTTATAACCTCGAATTTTGATGTGATTATTAGGGGAAGGGTGTATGCTTTAAATATATCTAAAAACTACAAAATCTGGGGCAATAACTTGAGGCTGTGATATGTTTACATATCTTGACAGACTCACTTAATAAATTGTGAGCATAATAAACACGCTATGAGTTTGAACCCAGAAGCCTCCCGAACCGCCACAAGTAAAACCCCCTGATGTAAAAAACACGCACATGTCACCTCTTCCTGGGTTAGAATCCCATTTTGCCGAGTCGTAGGAGAGGATTTTATAGAGTTGTGCAGGGGTCTCAAGCCCCATATGCATAGGGAAAAACTAATCAGAAATGAATTTGGAAAGATATATGACATATACATTTGGAAAATAAAACTTTATCTTTGAATGTTTCACATTGGTGAGTTATTTTCTACCATACCTTTTCTTATAATCTTGCTAATATTCTAGCATAGGGGTTCTTAACCTTTTGGGTCATGATCATTTTTAGAACCTAGTGAAAGCTATGACCCCTCACCCCAGAAAACTGCTCCTGTACACATGCTTACAAAAAATTTCCATGAAATTTGGGGGGGGGGGAGTTTGTGGACTTTGTCAAACCCTAATGTCTTAAGGCACTCTTTGAATGTAATGGATTATCTTACTATCTATGCCCTAGCTAAGTACCGTCCTCCAGAGGACTGAGAAAATAATCATGCAAATCATTTTTTATAGAACTTAATTCTCTCAGAATTAAGTGGAACCCTGACTGAGGAAGGCTGTGGGTGAAACAAAACAAAAACTCTAATATAGTACATACGCTAAATTTGTAGTCATCCTACTGCTTAAAAATATTATATGAGTTTGAGATTTAACGATTATATGTCTCAAAGGAGAATCGATTTCCGGCATGTCCCTTTCCCCTGATATTTTCGTGTTAGAATAAATCATGATCAGTTTCACTGGAATGACTATTTACTTTGAGAACCATTGCACACTTGCTATAGATAGTACTATCGTACATTCAATTTTAAAAATCTGGAATCGTGGTGTAAACCCCACCAACAAAAGCTAAGAAGTTTGAAAATGATGTGTTTCATCATACTGTGTAAAGGGCCCCCTTCTGCTTCCACACTTCTTTGTTTTCTTGCCTGACGGGCTACCCTTCCCTTTATTCAGATGATTAGTAGACACGCTGTAATTGTCAGTCTGAGATGCCAGCTGTGTATGCGACTGACTCCATTCTCTCTGGGGCTTCCAGGAAGCCACAGAACAGGCAGTTTTCCCAATACCTCATCTTTCTCAGTGGACACAATGGTCGCCATCTTGGCTACTTTGCAGAGAAGCCCAGGCAGGGCTGAAGTGGCAATTTCTAGCTCATTCCCTTCTCCCACACTCTGTTTGATGTTCCGTTCCTGGTAGGAAACGTGACATGCCCTTAACCACTGTCAGTCAACACTGGGCTAAATTGGGGTCCTCAGATTTGTGACTGTGAAGGGTGATGCTTCTTGTCTTTTACATGAGTGCACGGATCCAAGCTGGGCTTTCAGAGGCATGTGATTGGTAATCAGAACAGCTGCCCCGGGGGCACATGTGGGATATGTGTGGTGGCTTGGAAAGGAGGGAAGAGCGTGTGGAGAAGAGGTGGTGACAGCAGTTAATTAGATGTAAGACTTGTCACTCTGTTTAGTAGGAGAAAACTTGAAGACTGACCTCCAGAAGGGGGATTTCTACACTCCAGTGTCGACATGTCTCAGTTATATGGCTTCCCTGTAACTAAGTGTATTTATTCTCTGGTATTTCCCACTCCTGCCTGGTGAGAGAAGGGTCCAGCTGTAGACAGCAGTAGCCCCTGAGTGTATTACTGATGTCTTTGGTGATGACCCTGAGTGAGAAAGAAAAGGTTACATTCTGTTAAGAAGGCCGCGAAGCTCAGCATGTCTTAGCAAGACTTCCGCCAAAAATAAGGTTCAGAGCTTAAAGTGATAAATGTGTTATCTGGAATATTGACTCATGCAATGGCTGAGGTACCCTTTGATTTTATTCTGGAGCCTCATCAATCAAAATGTTCATGTTTGCACTTCTGAAGTTCCCTTTTAAAGCAAGCTCAAAGCATATAGTCACATTTGAAATTCCCTTTTATTTTGATCCCATTATTTGCTCATCATTTTCTCATTTGTATGTCTTTATGTCCTTCTCTCCTGTCTCACTCTGGTGATTTTCTCCCAGTTCTGTGAAAAGATCCCCACTGAGGGCTGTGTCCTTGCCTCAGCCTCCCTGTCTACCCACTCCACCCCGATTTTTTTCCCTCATAGTCTCTTCCTTCTTAACTTTCATCTTTCTTATGCTATTATTTACTCCCCTTTCTGACTCACCCTACATTTTTTTCTCCTTTCCGCTACCTCTGCCCTGTGTATTACGTGTATATAATTATTTCATACATATAAAAAGATAAGGGATGATACAGTGAGCCTCACCATCCTCTCTGCCCAGTTTAAGAAGCAGAGCATCACTGATTTAGTTGAATTCCTATTCCCAACTCCATCCTCCGCACTCCTGCCCGTAGCTAACTACTGTCTTACATTCTATTTTGCGTCCTATTCAGGTTGCCGGGCAGGAGGAAGGATGCTGTCCCCAGTACTCAGTCTCTGCAACAGCATCCTCTCTTGGATGCTGAAGGCGAAGCCTGGGGGGTGGGGCACAAGGGAGCCGAACGGAGAGGACCTCCCTGGGGTGGGGGGGAGGGGCCGAATGGTAGCTCTTTCACTACAGAGCGTGGCCGAATAACGCCCCCTCTGAGAGTCCTGTTTTAATCAATTGATCTTTCCTGACCTCTTTGTCATATTTGAATAAGAAAACGTTGTTATGTGTCCAGTGTACTTTTAGGAAGCACCTTCTCAGTGACGGCACTGTGCTTACGGGACTTTTGTTTATGGGGTTGTAGATTCCCTTCCATCCTCATCTCCCCATTGCCCCTTTCTTTTGGATAGAGAAACTCCATTATACTTTAAAATGTATTTTTATGTCAAGGATTATCTGTATCATTTAAGTATATTTGTGTCAAGCTGGGCAATGTGTATTATACGCTCTGCTTCTCAGTGCATTTGAAATATTTCACGTACACAAAAGAGTTTGGGCCAGAGGCATACAGACCTGGCTAGACCCCAGCTCAGCTTAGATTCCCTCAGCCTTGGTTTTTTCTTAGTTGAATTATAGTTGATTTACAATATTGTGTTAGTTTCAGGTGTACAGCCAAGTGATTCAGTTGTACATAAATATATATATCTATTGTTTTTCAGATGCTTTTCCCTTATAGGTTATTACAAAATATTGAGTATAGTTCCTGTGCTATACAGTAGGTCCTTGTTGGTTATCTATTTTATGTATAGTAGTGTGTATATGTCAATCCCAAACTCCTAATTTATCCCTCCCCCCTTTCCCTTTTGGTTACCATAAGTTTGTTTTCTATGTCTGTGGGTCTATTTCTGTTTTGTAAATAACTTCATTTGTATCTTTTTTCTTTTCTTTTTTAGATTCCACATATAAGTGATATCATGTGATATTTGTCTTTCTCTCTCTAGCTTACTTCACTTAGTATAATAATCTCTAGGTCCATCCAGGTTGCTGCAGATGGTACTATTTCAATCCTTTTATGGCTGAGCAATATTCCATTGTATATATGTACCACATCTTCTTTATCCATTCCTCTGTTGATGGACATTTACGTGGCTTCCATGTCTTAGCTATTGTAAATAGTGCTGCAGTGAACATTGGGGTCTGTGTATCTTTTCGAATTAGAGTTTTCTCCAGATCGATGCCCAGGAGTGGGTTTGCCGGATCATATGGTAGCTCTGTTTTTATTTTTTAAAGAACGGAAGTTCTTTAATACTGTTCTGCATAGTGGCTGCACCACTGGGGATAATGATGGTACTGCCTCTCAAAGCTGTCTTTGAAATGAGACAGTGCATGTAAAGTGCTCATTGCAGCAGCTGGCATATAGCACTAAATAAATGTATGTTAACTATAGTGACATAGGACTTTGACGTTAGAACATTCAGTCGAGATACAGTTTATTTGAGGCACTGACTTTAGGATGGAAGGAAGTGTTTGAAGGCTGTGTTGGTACTGTTGCAGCTCAGAAAAGAGAAGCGAGAAGCAGTCTCTGACCCTGCAGGCATATGAGCTCGTGAAGTGGCCCTGGAGGGGGCGTTATCTACAAAAGGTCGCTTTATGGCCGAGGAGGTTGGATCCCCCGCTTCTCATAGACCTGTTCTTGCTGCTGGTCCACTCTGTGTGATACAGCAGGTCTTAAACATACCTCCCGTTTTCGGTGGATGGGCTGCTGTCATTTCATCAGATCTTTTTTCCTTCTGTTGGACGGAATGTGATTGATTCAATGTCATTAATCTCCAAGGGCAGGTCAGAAGGCTCTGTAAACTCGTAAGATGCTAACAGTAACTAAAGCCACGGAGTTCTCATAATAAGCTGTGCAGACTGGTCAGAAAGCAAGGTGATTGCAGAAAAGAGTGATTTACTCTGTCAGTGGTTACTACCCCACTGATTTTCTTTGAGTTGTGAATTGATTAGTTTCAGGTCCCAATCTGCAGTATGGAGGGAATGACTCCTAAGTCTTTTATTAAAAAAAAAAAAAAAAAAAAATTAGAGTCATAATGTATGTTAATTTTGTGTCCTGCTTTTTTTATTCTTCAAGTGATTTTATAACTAAAATAACAAGAATAGTGATAATGATTTTCCATTTACAGAATGCTTCCACATTCTTTCTCAGTTCATCTTCAGAAGATCTGGGGTTTATAGGTTTTAGTTACATTTGTTGTTTTAATTTTATTTTTCCAGAGAAGTGAGCTTTATTCTATAACATATAGAGTGCACAGTTAAACAGCAAAGTTATAATAAAACCCAACACTTTCTGTCATTTAAACGAAACAAAAGTCAAATATACCAAAAGGAAGGTCCATCAATCTATTTCCTGCACTGACCATCACATCGTATCTTTTATATTTGCTATCTTATGTGCTTATAGCACTATGTCATCTCAACCCAGTCTTCTGAGGAGAGATTCAACTCTTTCTGATATCTGATTATGTCATCAGTCACAATTACATCTTTTTTTCTTTTATTCTTTTTTAATTTTCTTTTTCTTTTTTAATTTTTGAATTTTATTTATTTTTTTATACAGCAGGTTCTTATTAGTCATCAATTTTATACACATCAGTGTATACATGTCAATCCCAATCGCCCAATTCATCCCACCACCATCCCTACCCCCCTGCCGCTTTCCCCCCTTGGTGTCCATACGTTTGTTCTCTACATCTGTGTCTCAACTTCTGCCCTGCAAACCGGTTCATCTGTACCACTTTTCTAGGTTCCACATATATACGTTAATATACGATATTTGTTTTTCTCTTTCTGACTTGCTTCACTTTGTATGACAGTCTCTAGATCCATCCACGTCTCAACAAATGACCCAATTTCGTTCCTTTTTATGGCTGAGTAATATTCCATTGTATATATGTACCACATCTTCTTTATCCATTCGTCTGTCGATGGGCATTTAGGTTGCTTCCATGTCCTGGCTATTGTAAATAGTGCTGCAGTGAACATTGGGGTGCATGTGTCTTTTTGAATTATGGTTTTCTCTGGGTATATGTCCAGTAGTGGGCTTGCCGGATCATACGGTAATTCTATTTTTAGTTTTTTTTTTTTTTTTCTATTTTTAGTTTTTTAAGGAACCTCCATACTGTTCTCCATAGTGGCTGTATCAATTTACATTCCCACCAACAGTGCAAGAGGGTTCCCTTTTCTCCACACCCTCTCCAGCATTTGTTGTTTGTAGATTTTCTGATGATGCCCATTCTTAGTGGTGTGAGGTGATACCTCATTGTAGCTTTGATTTGCATTTCTCTAATAATTAGTGATGTTGAGCAGCTTTTCATGTGTTTCTTGGCCATCTGTATGTCTTCTGTGGAGAAATGTCTGTTTAGGTCTTCTGCCCATTTTTAGATTGGGTTGTTTGTTTTTTTAATATTGAGCTGCATGAGCTGTTTATATATTTTGGAGATTAATCCTTTATCCGTTGATTCATTTGCAAATATTTTCTCCCATTCTGAGGGTTGTCTTTTTGTCTTGTTTATGGTTTCTTTTGCTGTGCAAAAGCTTTGAAGTTTCATTAGGTCCCATTTGTTTGTTTTTATTTCCATTACTCTAGGAGGTGGCTCAAAAAAGATCTTGCTGTGATTTATGTCAAAGAGTTTTCTTCCTATGTTTTCCTCTAAGAGTTTTGTAGTGTCTGGTCTTATATTTAGGTCTCTAATCCATTTTGAGTTTATTTTTGTGTATGGTGTTAGGGAGTGTTCTAATTTCTTTCTTTTACATGTAGCTGTCCAGTTTTCCCAGCACCACTTATTGAAGAGACTGTCTTTTCTCCATTGTATATCCTTGCCTCCTTTGTCATAGATTAGTTGACCATAGGTGCGTGGGTTTACCTCTGGGCTTTCTATCCTGTTCCATTGATCTATGTTTCTGTTTTTGTGCCAGTACCATATTGTGTTGATTACTGTAGCTTTGTAGTATAGTCTGAAGTCAGGGACTCTGATTCCTCCAGCTCCGTTTTTTTCCCTCAAGACTGCTTGGCTATTCAGGGTCTTTTGTGTCTCCATACAAATTTTAAGATTTTTTGTTCTAGTTCTGTGTAAAAAGTGCCATTGGTAATTTGATAGGGATTGCATTAAATCTGTAGATTGCTTTGGGTAATATAGTCATTCTCACAATGTTGCTTCTTCCAATCCAAGAACATGGTATGTCTCTCCATCTGTTGGTATCATCTTTAATTTCTTTCATCAGTGTCTTATAGTTTTCTGCATACAGGTTTTTGTCTCCCTAGGTAGGTTTATTCCTAGGTGTTTTAATCTTTTTGTTGCAATGGTAAATGGGGGTGTTTCCTTAATTTCTCTTTCAGATTTTTCATCATTAGTGTATAGGAATGCAAGAGATTTCTGTGCATCAGTTTTGTATCCTGCAACTTTACCAAATTCATTGATTAGCTCTAGTAGTTTTCTGGTGGCATTTTTAGGATTCTCTATGTATAGTATCATGTCATCTGCAAACAGTGACAGTTTTACTTCTTCTTTTCCAATTTGTATTCCTTTTATTTCTTTTTCTTCTCTGATTGCCGTGGCTTGGACTTCCAAAACTATGTTGAATAATAGTGGTGAGAGTGGACGTCCTTATCTCGTTCCTGATCTTAGAGGAAATGCTTTCAGTATTTCACCATTGAGAATGATGTTTACTGTGGGTTTGTCGTATATGGCCTTTATTATGTTGAGGTAGGTTCCCTCTGTGCCCACTTTCTGGAGAGTTTTTATCATAAATGGGTGTTGAATTTTGTCAAAAGCTTTTTCTGCATCTATTGAGATGATCATATGGTTTTTCTTCTTCAATTTGTTAATATGGTGTATCACATTGATTGAATTGCGTATATTGAAGAATCTTTGTATCCCTGGGATAAATCCCATTTGATCATGGTGTATAATCCTTTTAATGTGTTGTTGGATTCTGTTTGCTAGTATTTTTTCGAGGATTTTTGCATCTATATTCATAGTGATATTGGTCTGTAATTTTCTTTTTTTGTAGTATCTTTGTCTGGTTTTGGTATCAGGGTGATGGTGGCTTCATAGAATGAGCTTGGGAGTGTTCCTTCCTCTGCAGTATTTTGGAAGAGTTTGAGAAGGATGGGTATTAGCTCTTCTCTAAATGTTTGATAGAATTCACCTGTGAAGCCATCTGGCCCTGGACTTTTGTTTGTTGGAAGATTTTTAATCACAGTTTCAATTTCATTACTTGTGATTGGTCTGTTCATATTTTCTATTTCTTCCTGGTTCAGTCTTGGAAGGTTATACCTTTCTAAGAATTTGTCCATTTCTTCCAGATTGTCCATTGTATTGGCATAGAGTTGCTTGTAGTAGTCTCTTAGGATGCTTTGTATTTCTGTGGTGTCTGTTGTAACTTCTCCTTTTTCATTTCTAAATTTATTGATTTGAGTCCTCTCCCTCTTTTTCTTGAGGAGACTGGCTAATGGTTTATCAATTTTGTTTATCTTCTCAAAGAACCAACTTTTAGTTTTATTGATCTTGCTATTGTTTTCTTTGTTTCTATTTCATTTGTTTCTGCTCTGATCTTTATGATTTCTTTCCTTCTGCTAACTTTGGGTCTTGTTTGTTCTTCTTTCTCTAGTTCCTTTAGGTGTAAGGTTAGATTGTTTATTTGAGATTTTTCTTGTTTCTTGAGGTAGGCTTGTATAGCTATAAACTTCCCTCTTAGAACTGCTTTTGCTGCATCCCATATGTTTTGGATTATCGTGTTTTCATTGTCATTTGTCTCTAGGTATTTTTTGATTTCCTCTTTGATTTCTTCAGTGATCTCTTGGTTATTTAGTAGCATATTGTTTAGCCTCCATGTGTTTTTTTTTTTTTTTTTACTTTTTTTCCCCTCTAATTCATTTCTAATCTCATAGCGTTGTGGTCAGAAAAGATGCTTGATATGATTTCAATTTTCTTAAATTTACTGTGGCTTGATTTGTGACCCAAGATGTGATCTGTCCTGGAGAATGTTCCCTGTGCACTTGAGAAGAAAGTGTAATCTGCTGTTTTTGGATGATCTGTCCATTGGTGTAAGTGAGGTGTTAAAGTCCCCCACTATTATTGTGTTACTGTCAACTTCCTCTTTTATAGGTGTTAGCAGTTGCCTTATGTATTGAGGTGCTCCTATGTTGGGTGCATTATATTTATAATTGTTATATCTTCTTCTTGGATTGATCCCTTGATCATTATGTAGTGTCCTTCCTTGTCTCTTGTAACATTCTTTATTTTAAAGTCTATTTTATCTGATATGAGTATAGCTACTCCAGCTTTCTTTTGATTTCCATTTGCATGGAATATCTTTTTCCATCCCCTCAGTTTCAGTCTGTATGTGTCCCTGGGTCTGAAGTGGGTCTCTTGTAGACAGCATATAGATGGGTCTTGTTTTTGTATCCATTGAGCAAGCCTGTGTCTTTTGGTTGGAGCATTTAATCCATTCACGTTTAAGGTAATTATCGATATGTATGTTCCTGTTACCATTTTCTTAACTGTTATGGGTTTGTTTTTGGAGGTCCTTTTCTTCTCTTGTGTTTCCCACTTAGAGAAGTTCCTTTAGCATTTGTTGTAGAGCTGGTTTGGTTGTGCTGAATTCTCTTAGCTTTTGCTTGTCTGTAAAGGTTTTAATTTCTCCGTCGAATGTGAATGAGATTCTTGCCGGGTAGAGTAATCTTGGCTGTAGGTTCTTCCCTTTCATCACTTGAAATATATCATGCCACTCCCTTCTGGCTTGTAGAGTTTCTGCTGAGAACTCAACTGTTAACCTTACGGGAGTTCCCTTTTATGTTATTTGTCATTTTTCCCTTGTTGGTTTCAATAATTTTTCTTTGTCTTTAATTTTTGTCAGTTTTATTACTATGTGTCTCGGCGTGTTTCTCCTTGGGTTTATCCTGCCTGGGACTCTCTGTGCTTCCTGGACTTGGGTGGCTATTTCCTTTCCCATGTTAGGGAAGTTGGCAACTGTAATCTCTTCAAATATTTTCTCGGGTCCTTTCTCTCCCTCTTCTCCTTCTGGGACCGCTATAATGTGCATGTTGTTGTGTTTAATGTTGTCCCAGAGGTCTCTTAGGCTGCCTTCATTTCTTTTCATTCTTTTTTCTTTATTCTGTTCTGTGGCAGTGAATTCCACCATTGTGTCTTCCAGGTCACTTATCCGTTCTTCTGCCTCAGTTATTCTGCTATTGATTCCTTCTAGTGTATTTTTCATTTCAGTTATTGTATTGCTCATCTCTGTTTGTTTGTTCTTTAATTCTTCTAGGTCTTTGTTAAACATTTCTTGCATCTTCTCGATCTTTGCCTCCTTTCTTTTTCCGAGGTCCTGGATCATCTTCACTATCATTATTCTGAATTCTTTTTCTGGAAGATTTCCTATCTCGACTTCAGTTAGTTGTTTTTCTGGGGTTTTATCTTGTTCCTTCATCTGGTACATAGCCCTCTCTCTGCCTTTTCATCTTGTCTATCTTTCTGTGAATGTGGTTTTTGTTCTACAGGCTGCAGGATTGTAGTTCTTCTTGCTTCCGCTGTCTGCCCTCTGCTGGATGAGGCTATCTAAGAGGCTTGTGCAAGTTTCGTGATGGGAGGGACTGGTGGTGGGTAGAGCTGACTGTTGGTCTGGTGGGCAGAGCTCAGTAAAACCTTAATCCACTTTTCTGCTGATGGGTGGGGCTGGGTTCTCTCCCTGTTGGTTGTTTGGCCTGAGGCAACCCAACACTGGAGCCTACCCGAGCTCTTTTGTGGGGCTAATGGCAGACTCTGGGCGGGCTCTCGCCAAGGAGTACTTCCCAGAACTTCTGCTGCCTGTGTCCTTGTCCCCACGGTGAGCCACAGCCACCCCCCGCCTCTGCAGGAGACCCTCCAACACTAGCAGGTAGATCTGGTTCAGTCTCCCCTGGGGTCACTGCTCCTTCCCCTGGGTCCCGATAAGCACACTACTTTGTGTGTGCCTTCCAAGAGTGGAGTCTCTGTTTCCCCCAGTCTTGTCGAAGTCTTGCAATCAAATCCCACTAGCCTTCAAAGTCTGATTCTCTGGGAATTCTTCCTCCCATTGCCGGACCCCCAGGTTGGGAAGCCTGACCTGGGGCTCAGAACCTTCACTCCAGTGGGTGGACTTCTGTGGTATAACTGTTCTCCAGTTTGTGAGTCACCCACCCAGCAGCTATGGGATTTGATTTTACTGTGATAGTGCCCCTCCTACCATCTCATTGTGGCTTCTCCTTTGTCTTTGGACGTGGGGTATCTTTTTTGGTGAGTTCCAGTGTCTTCCTGCCAATGATTGTTCAGCAGCTAGTTGTGATTCCGGTGCTCTCGCAGGAGGGAATGAGTGCACGTCCTTCTACTCCCCCATCTTGAACCAGTCTCTATATTAAATGTTTTAACCAATCAAATTAAGTATTGACCTTGACCATAACTTGAAAATGCAGACGGTGGTGTACTTTTTAAGTACTTAGGTATTTAGTGAGTGTTTTCACAAGGGTGAATGTATGTACCAGATATGTACTAGATAAAAATCTCCCCTCCCAGCCAATGTATTGGACCAATGCAAATTTTATCTCTTAGGCTGCGGAGTGGAACACTTCAAGATGGAGTGTCATCACTTGTTCTAGTTATTACCATACTCTTCAGTAGACCTCTATTCCTATGATCACACCAGCCATTGGTGCCCCCAATGCAGAGGCCCTTCTGCATCTATTCTTTGAGTGGGCCTGTCTTTCTTCTCAAAATATGCTTTGGGAGTGGGTGCTTTATGGAAGCAAAGAAATCTTTTGTTTGGTGAGAGAAGCTTTAGTTCAGAAATATGTCAGCAAGTCATCTTGCACTGGCCTTGAACTTTGGGGCAGACCAAGGAAGTGCAGATCTTTGGTACTGCCCCTCTCAAGGCAGTAGGTGACTGCACCTCTCCCAGCCACCTGGAGGTTATTTCTTGTTCTGTGTGTCACAGTTTCTATGGATGTGGCTTCCAGAGGGTCATGCTTTTATTTCTCTCCTGATATCAACATGAACCCACTGGCCCAGCATTACTGACAGCAGCTTTCGGTGCTAAAAGGCTGTGGTTGCAGTTCGGTGTGAGACATTGATGGTGGCTTCCCTCTCTCTGTGCACATTCTTGGCTCAAGGCTGCCATAATATCAGAAAGATGAGCAATGAGTGACTGTCAGCAGGTGGTGTTTAACCAGAAAGATGCAGATGTATCACCTCTGCAACTTGTAAAAGAAGAAGAGAAGTCACCTGTCTGGTGCCCACAGGTTTGGGGGTTGATGTCTGGATGTCTGAGTAAAAAGAAAAACAATTCTATAAGTGACTGTGCTATGAACTCTCAGTTGAATTGCTAGCATATTTACCCCAGTTATCAGAAAATTATTTATTTTCTCCTTAGAACTTACAGTAGGCTACAGTTGGGTGTTATCTTAAAGCATCCCTAGAAATACCCCCAGTGTTATTTGATCAAATTGTGGGAAACATGTTGTGGGCCAAAGCAGAGAATCATGAGGCATTCAGTCAGTTATGCTTTTTTTTTTTTTTTAATTTTATTGAAGTATAGCTGATTTACAATGTGTTAATTTCTGCTGTACAGCAAAGTCAGTTATACATGTATATTCTTTTTCATATTCTTTTCTGTTATGGTTTGTCACAGGATATTGAATAGAGTTCCCTGTGCTGTACAGTAGGACCTTGTTTTTCCATCCTGTATATAATAGTTTGCATCTGCTAATCCCAAACTCCCAGTCCTTCCCTCCCCCCACCCTTGGCAACCACACATCTGTTCTCTGTCTGTGAGTCTGTTTCGTACATAAGTTCATTTGTGTCATATTTTAGATTCCACATATAAGTGATATCATATGGTATTTGTCTTTCTCTTTCTGAGTTGCTTCACTTAGTATGATCGTCTCTAGGTCCATCCGTGTTGCTGCAAGTGGCGTTATTTCATTCTCTCTATGGCCGAGCAGTCAGTTACTCTTTAAGGGAAGATGGGAAATGGAAATAAATGGCCGATGACAACAAATAATGACACCTGAAAAGGGATGGCCCCAAACTAGGAGTCATCTTTGGAGGATGTATGTTTGTGATGTTGTCAGTTAATTGAGCCGAGAAATTAACAGCATGGTACTGAAATGGGAGGGGCTGTCATAACACGAAGCCTCTTTCAGAGTTCATAAAAGGTGGTGCTGTTTGATAGCAGAGCTAGTAAGGTCCACAAGGAAACTCCCTTAATTATGAATGGCGATAGTAATTAACAGGATGTGTGAACTGCTCTGCGGTGACTGAAATTTCATTCAATTTTCCTTTCTCTTTAACTGGTTTCCCTCTGCTTTGTGGGAGGAGATCTCAGGCCCTCAACTACATGGATATGAAATTCAAATCTTGAAAAGCGCATTATACAAACCCAAGATTTTTCCTTGGGGTATTAATCTTATTAATCTGTCCAGGAAAGAAAGACTTTCTTTTTTTTTTTTTTTTTTTTTTTTTGTTATTACTCGCTTTTTTCCCAAAGGGGTAGGCAATTAGATATAAAATGAAAGAAAAAAAAAATCCCTACATGATTGCCTTCTGGCCAGAACGTGTGACCTGCTGCTATAGAAATATCTCTGATCAGAGACAGGACGACAAAGCATAGATCTGATAAAGCAGGTTGCTTTGCCACATGCCTAAGGTTTAATCTTCTCTTTCGTTCCTCCCAGAGGCAACTCCATCTAGCGTTGTCAGCCATGTCAGTTTTACTGGAATGTCTCAAAACATCTGTAAAAGACTGATTCAAATAGACACGATGGTACTCTCAAAGAAATGTGATGTCTTTTCTGTGTCTCTGTCTTGCTCCTAGAATTGCATCTGCAGTTTTGTTTAAGGCAAATACGGTGTTCAAATCTCCTGCAGTCATCCTTGTGAGACGAGGATGAATATCTGGGTCACACTGGTATAGAGGATGGGCTCTCGTGTGCTGCTGGCCCCGTTCTGTCCTGGAAGAGTCATTCTTCTGGGGTGGAGAAAACAAATGAAATGTTTCTGAAATGTTTGTGGTGTCTCTCAGAGGAAAAAGAAACTCCATGGCAGAAATATAGCCTAAGCAGTCCCCTGCAAAAAAAACCCTCGAGGGTAAGCAGAGCCATATAAGAGAAACTGCGTGGAAGGCACAGAGCTCTCTCATCTCCTTTCTGTGGGCAGAAATTAGGATGCAGGACAACCAGTTAATTTGAGAAGCATTTATTACCTCTTTTGTCAGGTTTCTGAGTGCATCATGCTTCTCAGGTCTGAGTCTCCTTTTGAGGTTTTAGGAGGTCATGATATTCCTGTCCTCTGCTCCCAGCCTAAGTTTATACCCTTTGAGAAATAACAACACAGAAACCAGATAGGTGGAGACAGAGAGATGCCAGCTTTATGACACTGAAAGCTGATTGGAGAAATGGTTAGACATGCGGCCTCAAAGGGCTTCCTGGTACTTGTACCCCTTTAGACATTCTCACCCTCCCAGTCCCGCTAGAGGTAGAGCAGAAAAGGCACTCTCGTTGACAGTGGTAGATCCAAAGAGTGGCCAGAAAGACTCAGTTTCTTCTCCCAAACTCTGCATGCTGTTGACTCAGGTGTGAAGGAGGGAGTGGGGAGGAGCTGGAGAGGTTCTACATACGCTTTACCTTCCAGACAAAGGGAGTGGATAGTTCATTGCTTCTATGGGAATATGCAGAATGCGGAATGCCCTTCACCCCCAAAACCCCTCCCGGTGCCCCGTGTCCCACAGCCCGCTGCTCTGGATGTGGGACTGGTCCTCCTCCTCCCCACCAAGCTCTTGGCTCCAGGGAGACACTTCTTAGCATTCTCTCCTCTTTCTCGCCAGCATATACCCACTGCTGCAGCTGTACCATCCTAGCTCACTAGGGATCTTCTCCAGGGATTACCCTCCCACCTTCCCCTTCCCCCTCCTCCCTAGCAGTTGGCTGTAGGTGAGAGCTGATGCTTCTGCTTTTCTCTGTGAATACTTTCTGTATTTATTGTATGCACTCTACAGTAAGTTCCCTACATACGAATGAGTTTTGTTCCAAGAGTGTGTTCGAAAGTCCAACAGTTAGCCTAGGTACCCAGCTAACACAACCGGCTATGTAGAACTGTACTGTAATAGGTTTATAATGCGTTCTCATCTTTGAAAGTTCGCAACTTGAAGGTTCATATTTAGGGGACTTACTGTACAAAGAATACTGCATAGTATTCAAGTAGTTCCCATTTCCTAATCCTCTGCACAAATTGTCCCTTTATCTCATTCATTCTGGTTATTCCCTTCCTTCCCTTTGTCTTTTTCACTTATTGTTACCTGTGGAGATGTCTTGCTTCCCCAAGCAGGTTTGGTTTCTTCTTTCTGTCTTTCGTATCCCTTCCCAGGCTAGTCTAGTGTATAGTGCAGTGTTTGTGGAGCTAGTAGGGTTGGCTTAGCTTGAGTTCTCTAGAAAACAGAGTCTGAGGCAGAACTTAGGTGGGAGGGCTTTGTGAGGAGCTGCAATTCCAGAAAAGCAAGAGTGAGGGGATAGGGGAAGCAAAACACAAACACAGTAACCTATTACCAAGCTGCCCATAGCTTCTCAGGAAAGCACAGCTGGCTGCTCTGTGACTTACGTTGTCTTGCAGACAGGTCTTTGGAACCACTGTACCTCACAACAGTCTGTCACGGGAAGGAAGGGCAAGGAATTGATCTTCCAGCTCCTTCTGGTGTCCTGTCTCTCACTGACCAAGGTCACCCCATTGGGTTTTAAGTCCCTGTTTCCAGGTTGTATGGCCCAGCCCCTCTGATCAGCCTGTGGGGAAGACAGACCTTATACCCCACAGCATGGTGCTTCCTGGGGATCCTGAAGTGGTGGCAGCTGGTAGTCCATTACCAGTTAGGGTGGACTAGGGTACCAGAGCTTCTGTAGCACCAGCCATGGTGCTCGTGACAGAGGCTGAGCCAGAGCCATCCCTCCCTGCCCCCGTCCCAGGGAGACAGAGACAGCTGGTGGTGTTGGGAGACAAGATGGCCCCAGGGGCAGGGACAGTATATGGAGCAAGCAGCCAGAGGGACAGTGTGGGGAGGGGCAGGCCAATCTGGAAAAGCACATATGTTGGGTCCAATACAGCACCCCATAAATAGATATTGGCTGAATAACTAAATATTTAATAAATCTTCATTCATTTCTGTTGGTTAATTGCCTCCTGTGTTTCTACTTTACTGGTATTATTGGGAGATACAAAGGGAGATTTAAGAGTCAACACAAACTAAACACATAAGTGTTGAGGGATCAGAGTAGAAGAAGAATAAAAGTAAGATCCAGGGAAGTAATCAAGGGAGGCTTCCTGAAGGAGGTGAATTTTGAATTGTCTTTTGAAGGTTGTAATGGTAAGGATTGATAAAGAGGAAGACGATGTCTGCAAAGGTCTTTTGGGATCTTAGAATCTTGAGCACAATTCCAGGTTTTGGGGTAGATTTTAGACTTCTGCTGTGATAGTTTAGCTTCATAATTGAAAGAAAAATGTAACACCAATCTAGAAAATTGCTATTTATACTTTGGCTTATACTCCAAACTTTGGAGTTTTGCCTCTGAGATTGGAAAAATTAAAGTTGATGGTATCTAGTGTTGGCAAGGAGGTGGAGAAACAGTTTTCTTATGCATTCTTATAATCACAGCCTTTTGGGATACTTTTTAATCAAAATTTGAAATGCAAATAAATTATTGACCCAGAAATTCCAGTTTGAGGGGAATTTATGTAGACATAAATATATTTACAGGATTCTTCATTGCAGTTTTGTTTCTAATAGTGAAAATGGCTTCAAATGAAATATCTATCAACAGTGAAATGGAAAACAAACTAAGGCACGTCGTGTTATGTAGCTGTTAAAAAATGGGACCCTTGTGTACTGTTATGGAAGGATCTCAGGACATTGAAAATGTAAGTTGTAAAAGAGCATATATAATTGTCATCCCAGTGATTTAAGAAACAGTAACGAGCAAAACTGAAAAAAAAAATCCAACTAAGCATTGGGACATGAAGGGACTTCCTTTTTGTATTCTGTTAGCTTCTGCATGTGTTCCCTTGTCTAAATTTAAGGGGGGACTGTACACCTGAAACTGATACAACATTGTAAATCAGCTATACTCCAGGATAAAATAAAAATTAAATTAAAAATTAAAAAAAAGAAATTACCCAGCCTATAAAAACTAACCACTCCATATTTCTGGGCCTCTTGCCTTCTGAGATGGCCCACACTGTCTGTAGAGTGTGTATCTCCCTACATAAATCTGCTTTCACTCTAAAAAAAAAAAGTAAATATATAAATAAATTTAAGGGGGGAAAACTCCAAAGGTATCATCTTTTAAAATAAGAACCGGGACTTCCCTGGTGGCGCAGTGGTTAAGAATCTGCCTGCCAGTGCAGGGGACATGGGTTCGAGCCCTGGTCTGGGAAGATCCCATGTGCTGCGGAGCAACTAAGCCCGTGCGCCACAACTTCTGAGCCTGTGCTCTAGAGCCCTCGAGCCACAACTACTGAGCCCGTGCACCACAACTACTAAAGCCCATGTGCCCTAGAGCCCACATGCTGCAACTACTGAGCCCGCGTGCTGTAACAACTGAAGCCCGCACACCTAGAGCTCGTGCTCCACAACAAGAGAAGCCACTGCAATGAGAAGAGAAGCCCACACACTGCAACAAAGAATAGCTCCCACTCACCACAACTAGAGAAAGCTCATGAGCAGCAATGAAGACCCAACGCAGCCAAAAAAAAAAAAAAAGAATCCACCTGCCAACGCAGGGGACATGGGTTCAATCCTGGTTCGGGAACATCCCATATGCCACGGGGCAGCTAAGCCCGTGTGCCACAACTGCTGAGCCTGCGCTCTAGAGCCTGCAAGCTGCAACTACTGAAGCCCGTGCACCTAGAGCCGGTGCTCCGCAACAAGAGAAGCCACCGCAACGAGAAGCCCGTGCACCACAACTAGAGAAAGCCCGCGTGCAGCAACGAAGGCCCAACGCAGCCAAAAATAAAATTTAAAAAAATAAACAAATAAAATAAGAACCAAAGTTCATCTCTCAGAAGGGGTCAGAGGAAATTTTCGTGTTAATGCTTAAGAATGAAAAAGGAAAAAAAAAGGAAAGATATTTGTAAAGAAGCCACAGATAGTTCTGTACCAATGATGTTTCACAGAACATTTAGGATGAGGAATCCTTTTTTATGATTTGAAGAAAACCAAATGCCAACTATTAAAAAGAGATCTTTTATAGGCTGAAGTAGTAGAAAGTTGGGAAAAAAAGTATCAAAAATTAGAATATAATAATTCAGTGTGGAAGGAAATTTCCTTAAAATAATACTGAAACAGAATGCAATTGATATTATTGTACAGATTAACAAGTCTTATGTGGACAACGTGAAAGATTTTAAGACAGACTGTTTTTGTCCCAAAGATGGCATTGTAAATGAGGCATTTTTCTTGTCTTGCTCTCACCTGAGTAATGACCCTATAGGTCGAACTAGTATAGAAGAACGAAATCAGTTTCAGAGACTTTAGGCCCCCTTTCTCCACTGCCCCTGAGAGGGGCTCAGACGTGTAATCCCTCCATCCACACTTGCTATCACAGGGGGGACTCGCCCCGCATGAGGTGACCTGTTCTTTCCTTGGCCAGCTCTGCTTGTCACAAAGTTGTTAGTTTTCTATTGAAGTAACATCTACCTCCAGGGAAGGTTGACCGTAATATACATTAGAATGAGCTTCAAAAATTGATCAAAGCCCGGTCCCCACCCTAGACCAATTAAGTCACTGGGAATGGGGCCAAGCGTCAACGCATTTTTGCAAGTGCCCCTGGGAGTTTCGTGGGCAGTGAGGATTGCCAACCTCTCTACTCCTGGAAACCCATCATATTTCTAAAGAGCGCCCTCATGTTTCACCTTCATCTCGTCTCCAGAATTATCCTCCAGGCTTCACGTGAAATGGCTTGTAATGTTTTAAAGAGTCTGTATGACGAGTATTAAGTTACACTGAAATCACTATTGCGGGCTTGCTCTTTTTAAGAAATCTGGTGAAATACATGTGTGATGATGAAAATCATACTACAAGGAAACAGACCAAAATTTGATTCTGGGCTCTTTAGTTTATACACATGGGCTGATGTTTTTGTATCTATACTTTAATGACATTTGCTAACTTGAAATTCAAGGTCTGCTCAGTTGCAGCAGTGGGACTAAAATGCAACATAAGAATCCGGAATTTCGTGAGTCAGAAATCTGTGTGCTGAACAGGTTCTCTTGAGTCTGCCTGTTTTTTCATGCCTTAGTGTTCTGCTTTTTGTAATGATTTTTAAAAAATTTTTTATCGGAGTAAAATTCATTTACAATGTCATGTTAGTTTCAGGTGTACAGCCAAGTGAATCAGTTATACGTCTGCATATATCCACTCTTTTTTAGATTCTTTTCCCATATAGGCCATTACAGAGTATTGAGTAGAGTTCCCTGTGCTATACAGTAGGTGCTTATTAGTTATCTATTTTATATACAGTAGTGTGTATGTGTCAGCCCTAATCTCCCAATTTATCCCTCCCTCCTTCCTTTCCCCACGGTAACCGTAAGTTTGTTTTCTACATCTGTGACTCTGTTTTGTAATGATTTAAAAACCAACCAAGGATAGTGGCAGAAATAAGCCAAAGGTGGGACACATACCTATCTTGATTGAGTGGGAAATCAATCAATCAAATATAGCTTTTTAAAAAGAAAGACATAATAGGCAGAATATAAATTTGGGGGGTTCAAGTTTGGTACTGAGAACTAGAAATTTTCATATGCATCATGTTAGAATCTAGATTTCCTCCATAAGTCGATGCCTATTATTTATCTAGGAAGTTGAAGTAAACATGGCCTTGTGTTCACAGTTTCTATGGGGTGTGAGACTTGTTTTTGCCTGGGGAAGTTTTGTTAACGTTGAATTTCTCACTGTAATGAGGGTCCATCACAGGTCCCTCATAATGTGATGTTCAAACACCCAGAGCATTGGAAGGGGGTGTGACTAAGGCTTCATGTCCCCCCCAAAAAAACACTGGGTTCCTGGACCCCTGCGCTGGGCACTGGGATGAAGATGGGGTAACCTGGTTCTCTGGCATGGTACCTGGAGGAGTTTGGGGTGACCTGAGAAACGTCAGGGGTGAAAAGGGAATTGAAGAGTGATGTAGGCATGGATCTAAAGAGACTCCGCAGAGAGGCCAACAGGGGGTGTCAGACAGATGGGGACCTTGGGGGAGGAAGTGTCAAGAGGAACCCCAGTTTTTAGTATGAGTGTAGCAGGCTGTTAGCAGGGAGGGAGCCGTGAAAGGCATCGAGCTGGTTATTGATGGTAATTTACAAGCTGCTCTTGCTTTTTTTTCCTGTAAGGGATATAAAATATTTCATCCATTTCTATTGAGTAAAAAACGTCAGTATTGCTTCTTTTCAGCTGAAGTGGTGATAGTAGTCAGCAGCCTGGCAATCATACCTTTTCCCAGTTTACATTTCTGTCAGTACTCTGCACACTCCTCAGCCCTAACCTTGTTCTTGAATTCCTGCGTGGCGTTCATTCATTCATTCTCTGACTAAAGGGGTCGTGTTCCCTTGGGACCGTCTGCTGCCCCTCGTCCACCTTTTTCAGCTGCTCAGGTGTTCCTGCCTCATCACAAGCAGCTCCCCGGACGTGCCACGCCTCTCGTTCCTTCCCCAACCCAGGGTGCTTCATTTATCTGATTTCATTTTGCTGTGTCTTATGGAGGCGGGGGGTGACAAGGAACTGAGAAGGGCCATGCCTGTGACAACCACAGCTCTGTCTTCACTACCACCCACAGTCAGCCTGGTTAGCTCAAGGAGATTGTTTCTTTCTGAATGAGGGCTGGTTCCATTCCTTTCTCTTCTAATCACTTTCCGAGCGTGCTCAGCCTCGGTGAGGAGTGAGACCCTATGCTCCATGGCCCCTTTCCAGCTGGGTGCAGTTCCAAACTGCGCTCAAAGCCAACACTAATTATCTTCAAAGTTTCACGTTAATAACAGAGTAAAGACATATGTGAGTGAATACTGAATATGAATTTTCTATAATAAGAGGGTTTGGCTATTTTATTATGGCTGTGAAGCTATATTTGGATCTATAGATGGAACATGGCATGGAGCCTCTGCTGTCCGGAGGGGATGGTGGTGCCCTCTGGCAGGAAGCTTCCAATTTTCTGGGACAGCTTTTCCCACATTCTTGCTAAAAAGCCTGTGCGCAGCTCAGTGGCTTGGCAAATAGAGCAAAACCTCCTGGATTTGAACTGCTGTCATAGGGAATCCGTGATCGACCTTTGGGGCCATAACAGGTTCATTTTGACATTTTGTGTATTTAGTTTTTCCTAGATAAATCAATGTTTCAACTAGTTTGTGGATTTAATCTAGTTTAAATCCACCTAAGAGAATGTTGGCCTCTTAACAATATCGGTTGTACATGATCTGTGATCTGCCTAGAATAGTCCCTAGTACGCAGTAGGCTCTTTAAAATTTGATTAATTAATTATTACAAAGTCCTAAAGCAAGACTAAATTTCTTAGCTGGGTAGCACTTTGAAAAAAGCAGATATATAGTCTTGTACTTGAAGATGATAGAATCACTTCTTCAAAAATATTCTCTTGCCATTTCATGTCAATTATATCAATTTAGTATCTTATTAGCTCTGGGAAGATTCGTTTTATATTAGATCAATGATTTTTTGGCTTCACATTAGGAGAACTGCTCAAGACCAGTTAAATCAGCATCTCAGGTGTGAGTTTGGGGCACCTGGAGTCTTAATTTTTTAACAGCTTTATTGAGGTCCAATTCACATGCAACAAACTGCACATATTTACAATGAACAATCTGATCAGTTTTAACATGTGTGTGCACCTGTGAAACCATAGCCACAGTCAAGGTAGTGAACACATCATCTGTGGATTCCTAAGTGCCAGGGGCGTGGAGAACTAGTACAGAGGAGACCCAGAATCGTGAGCTGTTACAGCTGTTCTCATCTGATATTTAATAATAGTGACACCAATGAAAATAGTTATTTATAATTTCACAACCTAGCCCTTTGTTTCTTCTGAGACATAATATGTCTCTTTTTGAGGCCTAATCTGACCATGTTAAGACAAGAAGAAACATTATCATTTTTATGTCAGATTAACAGTGTTTCCCCTAAAATTTCTTTCCATCCGACGAAGGACTGTCTCCACACATAGTCAGGGATGGGGGACCGATGTGTCCACCTTTCCTGCTCTGATATGTTCATTGGAAAAGTCAAGCTTTTAACAATAATCTAAGAGTCAGCCAGTGCCTCTGATCATATGTAATTGAGCAGACCACCCACTGCCAAACTGCAGATGTATGGAAAATCTGGCCAGAGCAGGGCTGTGATGGGGACGGTGGGAGCCGGGTGGGAACGTGGGCTGCTGTTTCTCTGAGCCGGCACCCAACCCGAAACCCTCTCAGTTCAGTTGGTCACAAATCCTGATGAAGGAAATGGAACTTTTAATAATGCTCCACGTGTCAACGGTAAGAGTTTTACTGATTGTTTTTCAGCCAGTGCTGGTAAAATAGTATCTCTTTAGAAAATGATATAAAGAACTCAACCAAATGGAAGAGCATTAATGGCCAATATTTGGAAATCGGTTAAATGAAAATGATTTCTTTATATGCTAGAATATCATGCAGACATTAAATGATTTTGTAGAATATGTTCATTTTGTATTATTAAGTTAGAACAGCAGGTTACTAAGTCAGTGCGTCCTGTATGATTCCACTTCTAATTTGAAAAATGTGTATGCACACACACATGCATTCAGGAAAAATAAAACACTTGGAAGACATACACCAAAACAGTGACACTTTTTTATTTCTGGGGTGGAAGATAACATTTGGTTTTAATTTTTTAAAACTTTACTTTTCATATATTGGAAAATGAGAAGGCGTTTTTAATCAGGAAAAACATGTTATTAAAATCACCTGCAGAAGTTCTCCCCAAATAAAATAAAACCCTGTCTAAAACAATGTAGTCAAAATGAGGGGCAAAAATAAACACCATTAGCGTTCCAGCTTGGAAGTGGTCACGTAGGCGGGCACTCACTCCATGTTTGTTAAGCGATTTGCATAAATGACTGGCGTTAAGCAAAATAAATAAAGCCCTGGTCAAGTTGGAAGGAGTTCAGTTGCGTCTCAGAGTCACCCAGGCGGATTTGTTTGATTTGTTCTATTAAATTCAAGTTCAAGGTTGCAAAGCATGTGTATTACTGTTGAGGCATGTGGGCATTTCCTTTCGTTTCCACTCACTCCAACTATTGTTTAGCAAGAGGGCGGGGCAGTATGCAAATTAGCAGGTTTTTGCATATGGGCTTGTTGCCTTGGTTCTAGAAAATTCATTTCCCGAGGTGCTTCAGCCTGAGGAGTGTTCTCTCCAACAAGGGAGGAGACATGAAATGAGTGCACACACCCCTTAGATCGAGGTAAAGTGGCTGCAGTGTGATAGCAAGTCCCTGCCTCCAAGTGCGTGTCCCTGCCCGCTGCTCTTGGCCTTGGCTCTGTCCACTGCTTTTGCCACTTGCAGCTTCATTTTCTCTCTGTTTCTCCTTATTACATTTCTCCTCAGCCTATAAATGACCTCAAATCTCCTCTGGCCAAAAACCACTTCTCATCTCTGCTGCTCCCTAGAGGTACCATTCCGTTTCTCCCTCTCTTTCACTGCCAGCTTCTCAATGAGGTTGTCAGTATTTACTGCCTGATCCCAGCGGGGAGAACCTTTTCCTTCCTCTGGACGCCCCAGGCACTTGACCTGCCCTTCACAGTATTCCTGCCAGCCACACGCATCCCCAGCACTGCACCAGGTATTTTCCTGCCTTTGACATGGTCCTCCCTGTACCTCTGAATTCCTAGGAACACAGCAGGCCCTATGGGGACTGATTTCTGAGACTTCTGGGCATCTCTAAATTCAAGAGTATACTTCAATAAATTTTTTTTAAAAAGTATAGACAAACAGCTCATACAACTCAATAACAAAAAACCAAACAACTCAGTCAAAAAATGGGCAGAAGACCTAAATAGGCATTTCTCCAAAAAAGACATACAGATGGCCAATAGGCACATGAAAAGATGCTCAACATTACTAATTATTAGAGAAATGCAAATCAAAACTACAACGATGTACCACCTCACACCGGTCAGAATAGCCATCATTAAAATGTTCACAAACAGTAAATGCTGGAGAGGGTGTGGAGAAAAGGGAACCTTCCTACATTGTTGGTGAGAATGTAAATTGGTGCAGCCACTGTGGAAAACAGTTTGGAGGTTCCTCGAAAAAGTAAAAGCAAAAAAAAAAAAAAAAAAAGTAAAAGCAGAGTTGCCATATGATCCAGCAATCCCACTCCTGGGCAAAACTGGACAAAACTATAATTCAAAAAGATACATGCACCCCTGTGTTCATAGCTGCGGTATTTACAATATCTAAGACATGGAAGTGACCTAAATGTCCATCGACAGGTAAATGGATAAAGAAGATGTGGTACATACATACAATGGACTATCACTCAGCCATAAAAAAGAATGAAATAATGCCATTTGCAGCAACATGGATGAACCTAGAGATGATCATACTAAGTGAAGTAAGTCAGAAGGAGAAAGACAAATATCATAGTATATCATTTATATGTGGAATCTAAAATATGATGCAAATGAACTTGTCTATGAAACAGAAACAGATTCACAGACATAGAGAACAGACTTGTGGTTGCCAAGGGGGAGGGGAGGTGGGGGAGGGACGGAGTGGGAGTTTGGTGTTAGCAGATGCAAACTATTATATACAGAATGGATAGACAAAAAGGTCCTACTGTATAGCACAGGGAACTATATTCAATATCCTGTGATAAACCATAATGCAAAAGAACATATATGTACAGGTATAACTGAATTACTTTGCTGTACACCAAAAACTAACACAACACTGTAAATCAACTATACTTCAATAAAATAAATTTAAAAAAATAAATTCAAGGGACTTCCCTGGTGGTGCAATGGTTAAGAATCCGCCTGCCAATGTAGGGGACACGGGTTCGAGCCCTGGTCCGGGAAGATCCCACATGCCGCAGAGCAACTAAGCCCGTGCGCCAGAACTACTGAGCCTGCGCTTAGAGCCCGTGAGCCACAACTACTGAGCCCACGTGCCACAACTACTGAAGCCCGTGCGCCTAGAGCCTGTGCTCCACAACAAGAGAAGCCACCGCAATGAGAAGCCCGTGCACCGCAATGAAGAGTAGCCCCCGCTCACCGCAACTAGAGAAAGCCCGTGTGCAGCAACGAAGACCCAACGCAGTCAAAAATAAATAAATTTTAAAAAATAAATAAATTCAACAGTATAGAAATGTTTGTAGAGGCTCCTGGCTTTTTCCGTGGAAGAATTTCCCCCAAGTGCCCTGTGGTTTCTTTTTTGCAAAAATCTCACATCTAAAGTGAACTACCTCTCCAACATTAACTAGTTTTCTCTCTCACCTAGTGTCTTCCCCTCCTCACAAAGCTTTTGTTTATTTGTTTGCTTGTTTAATAACTTCAGCAGAAATAGAAGAGGCATGCCACTGCACAGAGTCACACAGTCTGGGTGCAATCCCATCTCTGACATGGACAAACTCTCTGACTTTGGGGTGCATTACTGGTCTTCTCTGGGCCTCAATATGCCCATGTAGAAAGTTGCTATGACAACGTCCACCTTATGGGATTATTTATAGGATTAAGAGAAGTATTGTCTGGGAGGCCCTTAGCCCACATCTGGCCCGTGATAGTCACTCACATGTCAAAAGAAGGCTGAAGCACTTCTTTCTTACTGGCTCCCTCCTTTCCTACCTGAGCACAGTGGTTCAGAATCCAGAAACCCCACAGAGGTGTGAGTGCAGAGCCACTGGCAACTTTGTGTGATGCAAACTGGTGTCCCAGCAAACTGCCAGATCACGAGCCTCCCAGGCAGTCACTGTAAAATCACCAACCTCAAACATAAGGTCACGAATGCCGAGGGTCTCTTCTTCCTGCTTTGCTCAAGCAGTGTGATCTGTCCAAAGAATCTGAAATAACAGAAAATATACATAGCAAGTATTCAAGAAGCAGATGGTATTCATATGCTAGAAGCTCTCTGTGCCGGCAGATCCCTCGCACATCCATAGCCATGGTGGAGGGAGGGGGAAGCATCACACTTCCTTCTTTTCTTGGATTTGCCATCTTTTTCTCATCTCTGATGCCAGTGTCTGCTCACAAGATTTACAAGAGAAGAAAAGTCTCACTGTTCTGGAAATGCTAGAAAACGTTCCAAAACTTTCTTAGCGTTCTTCCTAGCAACAGATCCAGTGACTTTCTCCACACTTCTTCTGGGTGGCACTGTTCTGGTGTTTATCACTTTCTGCCACCGACTGGCCATACAAACTTGGGCCATTACTCCACTTTCTGTGCCTTAGTTTTCTCCTCTGGGGAGAATAAGATTGCCCACCTCGTAAAGTTATTATGAAGATCAAATATCTGCCAGCCAGTTACAGACTTACCCAGTGTGGAATAAGCATGCAATATATGTTGCTTATGTAGTCATTTTATCCACGTAAGCCATGATTGCACCTGTGAGTTGGTGGAAGTAACGCGACTCAGAATCACACAGCCTGCTTCTGGAGTCCTGGCTTTGCCACTTACTGGCTGGGATGAATCACTGAGAAGTCACATGCTCTTAGCTTATTTTTATCTGTAAAATGTCAGGAAGAATACTTATTTTTCTGTATTAAGCGAGATTACTTCTGTGAAAAATAAACCACAAAGTGCCATACAACCCAAGGTGGTATTATGATCTCTCATCTCTGTCCTTGAGCAGAAGCTGTCTAGTCTGAAGTCACCTTTGTGTTTCTTGTGGCTCCCAGGGCTGTACCCGCCCCTGGTGGACCTTGACAGTCATTGTCAAATGAACAGTTTAACAATTCAACACATCTGAGAAAAAAAGAAGCACACCAAGAGGGCCTCTGCATGGTCAACGGAAATGACATGAAATGTACACATACACTCATGCTTTCTTTAAGACCGGTCCATCAGGCCCTCCCCGTGAAACTTTCTAGTGTTCCTTTGTGCAGAGTCAGCCCTGGGAGGACCAGAAGTATCCAATTGGAGCCATGAGGGTGGGTTTGATTGCTGTAGGCAGGCATGCTGACCACCGTGAGAAACTACAGCTTGACGGCCTGACAGTCATGGTGGAGACAGAAAAAACTAAGGAAAGCCGACACAAGAACTTTAAAAGCCCTTTAGTGTGAGATTTTTTTTTTTTAATAGATCTCTTTGTTGGAGTATAATTGCTTCATAATACTGTGTTAGTTTCTGTTGTACAACAAAGTGAATCAGCCATATGCATACATATATCCCCATATCTCCTCCCTCTTGAGCCTCCCTCACACCCTCCCTATCCCACCCTTCTAGGTCATCGCAAAGCGCCGAGCTGATCTCCCTGTGCTATGCGGCTGCTTCCCACCAGCCAACTATTTTACATTCGGTAGTGTATATATGTCGATGCTACTCTCACTTCGCCCCAGCTTCCCCCTCCCACCCCGTGTCCTCAAGTCCATTCTCTATGTCTGCATCTTTATTCCTGCCCTGCAACTGGGTTCATCAGTACCATTTTTTTCTTTTTTTAGATTCCATATATATGTGTTAGCATACGGTATTTGTTTTTCTCTTTCTGACTTACTTCACTCTGTATGACAGACTCTAGGTCCATCCACCTCACCACAAATAACTCAGTTTCGTTCCTTTTTATGGCTGAGTAATATTCCACTGTATATATGTGCCACATCTTCTTTATCCATTCATCTGTCGATGGGCCCTTAGGTTGCTTCCATGTCCTGGCTATTGTAAATAGTGCTACAGTGAACATTGTGGTACATGTCTCTTTTTGAATTATGGTTTTCTCAAGGTATATGCCCAGTAGTGGAATTGCTGGGTCATATGGTAGTTCTATTTTTAGTTTTTTAAAGAACCTCCATACTGTTCTCCATAGTGGTTGTATCAATTTACATTCCCACCAACAGTGCAGGAGGGTTCCCTTTTCACTACACCCTTTCCAGCACTTATTGTTTCTAGATTTTTTGATAATGGCCATTCTGACTGGTGTGAGGTGATACTTCATTGTACTTTTGATTTGTGTTTCTCTAATAATTAGTGATGTTGAGCATCTTTTCATGTGCCTCTTAGCCATCTGTATGTCTTCTTTGGTGAAATGTCTATTTAGGTCTTCCACCCATTCTTTAACTGGATTGCTTGTTTTTTTTGGTATTGAGCTCCATGAGCTGTTTGTTTATTTTAGAGATTAATCCTTTGTCTGTTGTTTCATTTGAAAATATCTTCTCCCATTCTGAGGGTTGTCTTTTTGTCTTGTTTAAGGTTTCCTTTGCTGTGCAAAAGCTTTTAAGTTTAATTAAGTCCCATTTGTTTATTTTTGTTTTTATTTCCATTACTCTAGAAGGTGGATCAAAAAAGATCTTTCTGTGGTTTATGTCATAGAGTGTTCTGCCTATGTTTTCCTCTAAGAGTTTTATAGTGTCTGGTCTTGCATTTAGGTCTTTAATCCATTTGGAGTTTATTTTTGTGTATGGTGCTAGGGAGTTGTTCTAATTTCATTCTTTTACATGTTGCTGTCCAGTTTTCCCAGCACCACTTATTGAAGAGGCTGTCTTTTCTCCATTGTATGTTCTTGCCTCCTTTGTCGTAAATTAGGTGCCCATATGTGTGTGGGATTTTTTTTTACTGTAAAGAGAAGTCCCATGTGACTTACTGAAAGCAAAGTTAGACAAAGCAGTTGAGATCTTTGGAGAACAATTCCACTTTGACAGGGGTATACCAGATACCTAAAATGACAGCTTCTGCTGATTTTCATGATTGCCGCAGGGAAGGATGAGGCGAGCTTGGCTCTGTTTTCACAGTATGTTTCTCAAATATAACTTCTTGGTCTGCTGCACAGGTAATTACTCTATAACCACAAAGTTCATGTTGCCAATTATCTCAACTATGGCCTGATTTTCCCCAATGATGCTAAAGCCTAATTCTTCTGGGTTTTGCAGTCTCTACCAAGTACATGTTAAAACCTTTATCCAGCGAAATGAACTGCTTGGTCATGTCAGTTTATGTAACTATTTATATCTTCAGGATGATTTGCAGTCAATTTGGAGAATTGGTAATTATTAATTTTTAAAGAGTGACCTGGAGACTAAAATAAATTCATTTTAATTTATTAACAGTTTGGTTTTCACTATTTTTTATACCACCGTGGGCTCTGTGAAATAGTGTCCAATTCCATATTGTGTCATAGCATGAACATCATTCTAAATGGCACGCTGGTCTAATCTGTGGATGACACGGAGGTGAAAGCCGTAACATATTTTGGAAGGGCAGAATTGAGATGTCAGATGTTTTTGGCAAGCTGTAATGATGAACTCCATTCTAAAAAGGTGACATAGGGGACTTCCCTGGTGATCCAGTGGTTAAGACTCTGTGCTCCCAATGCAGGGGGTGCGGGTTCAATCCCTGGTTGGTGAGCTAAGTTCCCACATCCCGCGTGGCATGGCCAAAAACGTAAAAACAAACAAACAAACAAAAAAACCTCCAGTGTAAGAAGAAAAGGTGAAATATGAATGGGGTGCAAGTAAAGGCTTCTGTTGGTTCTAACAAAAATACCTACAAAAAGATAATGGAGATACTGTCAACCTGATATGCAGCTATAAGAATGGCTGGTAAATGAGGTGCCCCAGTATTAGTCCCTAAGTATTGGGCATCTGGGGCTGCAGAGAACAGGGCACCTTTAGGAGGAGGGACTGATATCTGTCTGGATATGGGAAGTGGGAAGTTATCAGGGTTGGAGGCTGCTTCAGGGAATGAGTCTTATCTCTTGTCGTCTCTCTGCTGGCCTTTCTGCTTACCTGTGCATATTCAATAGGTTCTCTTCTGACTCCCAATATCCACTCCAGATCCCAGAGAGAGTTAATTTGATTATCATCTCTTTTCTAGGGCAGAGACCTTGGTGCGAAGCGACCTCATCGGTCATCCACCAGCCTCTGTGGATGCCCTTGAGTCAGGTCCTTACCCCGGGTCCTATCAGTGGCCACCTCTGCTAAAACAGCAGGTGATTCCTGCTTTCCTGAACAGTGGGCTGAGGTTGGGGAAGTTTACACTAGGACGTGAATCTGGATCTGTCTCCAAGGGCCAGAACTGGGACTGAGGAGTGAAAGCTGCAGAGGAAGAGAGATTCGACTCCATACCGAGTTCCCTGAAAATGGAATAGGCCGTAGGCAGATAGATGGTTGGATACACCTTCCAGGCCCCTTCCAGTTCTCAAAATTGTGTTTTCATTTTTATTGTCACTCTTTTGTTTCTTCCCAGAAGTGTATAGTGAAAACCAACTTTTCACGTTATTTTGTAACTGAGCTATGAAGATGATTTTGCCACAGTGTAATTAGGATCTGCCTAAGGTGTCAGAAGCAGTGATGCTTTTGCATTAGCCTCTTAAATAAAACATGTTTCATATGTGGAATATTCATAAATTAGATTTTATTATAGCCAATAACGGCGCTGTTTAAAGAAAGGAAATCATTTACATAATGTAAATGTACTGGGCCAGCAAACTGCAACAAAGATAATTCTCTAAGATTTTGAAGATCTTAGTATAAGATATGAGTATAAGAATGTTTCATACATTTTTTTTCCTAAGGAATTGTAAATGACGTTCCAGAGATTTCAGTTAAGCTTTTAAATTCACATGTCGTGATGGACTGAATCATTTAGGACAGATTTCAGTGGTGACGCTTCTGACAGTTGTCTGAGCTGAAGTCTCCAAAATAGTGGCATTAAATCTCACCATTCAGCTTCTACTAATTTGGAACAGAGAGAGAGACAGAGAGAGAGAGAGACGGAGAGTGTGTGTGTGTGTGTGTGTGTATGTGTAGGGAGAAGAAAAATCATTCCATACAATGTTCATCCTTTCCCAAACAACAGAAACTAATTATTTAATTGGAGAAAATCTGAAAGCACTGGGAAGACTCCAGGGTGCTTCTGTTTCCATTTTCCAGTGTGAGAATGCCTTGTGACAAAGAGAAGATAGGGCAGATACAGGGCACAGTAGCCTTGCTTCCAGCTGCCTGTTTACTGCATTCCCTCGAGGCAATACATGGTTGGGGGAGAGAACAGCTTTGTTACAATTCCAGTTCCACCATTTTGGAGAGAAGACAAAGCGCTCTCAGCTTCAGTTTCCTCATTTATAAATTGGGGATAATAATCGTACTTAGGTCAGAGAGTTCTTGTGAGGAGTAAAGCACTTAGCACCGTGTCGGGCTCGTACAAAGTGCTCGATAATTTAGCTCCTAGGATTATTTTTATCTTCATCACTCCGTAAGGGGTGGGAACCCCGAGGTTATGCTCTCCTGTGCCTGGAAAGTCAGTGGCATCAGGCCCTCATCAACAGTGTGGCTCCGTGTGGTCCCGTCCTACCCAGCCCAGCCCGAAATAGGGTCCGGCCCCAGCTCAGGGTCTGCCTTTATCCTCCCTGGGAGACTTGATCCCATCCTGGTGTTGCTGCTTCACTTGGACCTCGCATAAGTCAGTGTATCTCTCAGAACCCTAGTTCCCTCCTCTCGAAAATTGGGGAACTATTCACTTATTTATGTATTTATCTTTTTTTAAAAAATTTATTTATTTATTTATTTATTTATGGCTGTGCTGGGTCTTCATTTCTGTGCGAGGGCTTTCTCTAGTTGCGGCGAGCGGGGGCCACTCTTCATCGCAGTGCGCGGGCCTTTCACTATCGCGGCCTCTCTTGTTGCGGAGCACAGGCTCCAGACGCGCAGGCTCAGTAATTGTGGCTCACGGGCCTAGTCGCTCCGTGGCATGTGGGATCCTCCCAGACCAGGGCTCGAACCCGCGTCCCCTGCATTGGCAGGCAGATTCTCAACCACTGTGCCACCAGGGAAGCCCTATGTATTTATCTTTTAAAAAAAAATTTTTATTGGAGTATAGTTGATTTACAGTGTCATGTTAGTTTCAAGTGTACAGCAAAGTGAATCAGTTATACACATAAATATATCCACTCTTTTTTCGATTCTTTTCCCATATAGGTCATTACAGAGTATTGAGTAGAGTTCCCTGTGCTATACAGTAGGTCTTTATTACTTATCTATTTTATATATAGTAGTACGTATATGTCCATTCCAATCTCCCAATTTATCCTCCCCGCCCTTACCCCCTGGTAACCATAAGTTTGTTTTCTACATCTGTACCTCTTTCTGTTTTGTAGGTAAGTTCATTTGTACCCTTTTTTAGATTCCACATATAAGTGATATATGATATTTGTCTTTGGCTTAGTTCACTTAGTATCATAATCTCTAGGTCCATCCATGTTGCTGCAAATAGCATTATTTCATTTTTTTATGGCTGAGCAATATTCCATTGTGTGTCTACCTACCTACCTATGTATCTGTCTCTCTGTACCACATCTTCTTTATCCATTGATCTATCAGTGGACACTTAGGTTGCTTCCATGTCTTAGCTATTAACAGGCACATGAAAAAGTGCTCAACGTTGCTAATTATTAGAGAAATGCAAGTGAAAACTGCACTGAGGTATCACCTCACACTGGTCAGCATGGCCATCATTAAACAGTCTGCAAATAAATGCTGGAGAGGGTATGGAGAAAAGGGAGCCCTATGGAAAACAGTATGGAGATTCCTCAAAAAACTAAAAATAGAGTTACCATATGATCCAGCAATCCCAGTCCTGGGCATATATCTGGAGAAAACTATAATTCGAAAGGGGGAACTATTTAATTTTATAGGGTTTGAAAATTTTGGATACTATTAATTTAAACCGTATTTGTTTTAAAAACAAATTGAGTGATCAGGTTCAAATTGTGTAGAGAAGACAGAACTCTTAGCTTTGGATGAGTCATCAAAGAATGTCTCTGACTTTCTCTCCTTTGAAAAAAATGCCTGTGCTTGGGTTCCATCTTACCTGATCTTCTGATGTAATTGGTCAGGGATTTCTTTGGCTGCATGGGGCTGAGTCACTGATATTTTTTAAAAAGCTCTCCTGGTGGTGCAAAGGTGCCCACAAGGTTGAGAAGCACTTAGCAAGCCCGAGGTCAGACTATGAATGGGAAATGCAGGTCTAGACTTCCTGCTTTCCTCGTTTCTCCCTGTATACCGCCCCCAAGTTCTGGTTTAAAAGAGGTTTTCTGAACAATTTTTTTCTGATTTTTTTCCCACTCTTTCTCATAAAAGTGAGGTATTAAATAAACACACTATTCAAACACTTCTATTAGTTGGCTTCCGTTTAATTAAAGTTTCATTCTGTGCTGTTCTACCTTAACCTTTTCCTTGTTTTCTTACGATGGTGTGTCTGAAACCTTCATTCTCAGATGCTTTCTTTTCTCACCACCTTTAAAGCCACCTCTGAAATGTAATTGCATAGCTGCGTTCCTCACTGAGATCGTCAACCTTCGTCAATTACTTCGTTCTTCATTGTTGTTCTTTTCAATCTGTATTAGATTCTTCCCAGCTGCGGTCTGTTTGTTGCTGTGATTGTAAAGCACCGGGTATTCCCATGAAGTATTCGAGTAAAATAAGATCAAGTGCCTTTTTTCCCTCTTTGATTTGTGTGCTCAGTTGTTTCCTGCTACTTAGGGGTCACTCAGACTACTATCCTATACCAAAATGTAACTGGAATTGTGTTACCTTTTTTCATTACCTGTTGCAATGAAATTGCCTAAAGTTTGTTAGACATTGATGTCTGTAACTACAGTAAGGTTTGGTTAAAATTCATCATGGAATTTAATACGTATTAAGTTCCCCTTGTCAGTTTTAGTAGGATAGTTGAACGAAATCTCGGCTTAATAGAATTAGCTAACCCAAAACAGTTTACACTGTTCTGTTTTTTTCCTTTTCAGAAATCTTTGTGATATTCCACACCTGTGTGCTGAAGACTTTGGCCAAAGCTGCTGTCAGGAATTGGCATCCTGGGAAAAGGACAGCTTCCAAAATCAGGGAAACTTTCAGGAGATTCCTGGCCCAGTGGATCGTCTGAAGGTAAGAGTGGAACAGTTTTCTCTTTGTCTTTAGAAGTCTAAATGAACTGTTCTGTCTTCCGAGATCTGCTTCTTGGAAAAGAGTGAATAAGGGAATAGGTTATTGATAATTCTTGGTAAAGAATTGAGAGTTTTTCTTTTTCAGGAGATTTTTTTTTTTTAGTAGTGATGAAGGAAATCAATTGGCTATTTTGACCGAACAGGAATTTATTTAAAGTTTGGAGCTGTGAAATGAAGATCTATGAAGACCTACTTGAACACACACACACACACACACACACACCCCTTAAAAAAATTAGTAATGTTTCTTTTCCCAGAGAAATTTCTTATGCATTTAGGGTCTCCCTCAGCCTTCATTTCTGCCTTACCCTGCCTTCTAGGATTGTTTTAAGCATCAAACAATATAACTTATGTGAAAGCACTTTGTAAACCATGATGTATTATTTGCATAAGTAAGAAAAACAATTACTATTTCCGAACATTTATAATCCTCCAAAATACCCACATATGCTCCAATCTGTTTTCCTCTATAGTTTGGTTCATTTTTATTTCGATTCAGTAAACTTTGCTAGGATCTCAAAAAGCAAAGGTGATAAGTCCTACCCTTCAAAGAATATCTGTAAATTGCAGAGATAAATGCATAAATAAATATGACCAACTCCAATATGATATAAATATATCGAGAGTACAGTAAGGAATGGAAATGGAAAAGGCATCAAATGCCGCCTGGGGCTGGAAGACTGTGTGTGTAAAAGCAGGCTTCCTAGAGAAGGTGACCCCTGAAATGGCCCTTGAAAGATGAATAGGAGTTAGCCTGGTAAAGAGCAGGATGGGGTCGAGGAGGGCGTTGCAGGCAGGAGCGGCGGGATAGGTGTGTGAAACCCACATGTGGAAGTAATACATTTTCAGCATTGTTGAACCACAGGTATGGGTGGTGGGGGTGTGTGTGTGTGTGTAAGTGTAAGCACTGAGGGGTTTTTTAAAAATCGAGGTATGGTTGATTTACAATGTTGTATTAGTTTCTGGTGATATATATCAGCAAAGTGATATATTCTTTTTCAGATTCTTTTCCATTATAGTTTATTATAGGATATTGAATATAGTTCCCTGTGCTATACACTAGGACCTTGTTGTTTACCTGTTTTATATATAGTAGTGTGTATCTGATAATTCCCAAACTCCTGATTTATCCCTCCCCACCCACCTTTCCCCTTTGGTAACCATGAGATTGTTTTCTATGTGCGTGAGTTTGTTTCTGTTTTGTAAATAAATTCATTTGTATCTTTTTTTAGATTCCACAAATAAGAGATATCGTATGATATTTGTCTTTCTTTGTCTGAGTTCACTTAGTATGATAACCTCTAGGTCCATCCATGTTGCTGCAAATGGCATTATTTCATTCTTTTATATGGCTGAGTAGCATTCCCTTGTATATATGTACCACATCTTCTTTATTCATTCATCTGTCGATGGACATTTTGGTTGTTTCCATGTCCTGGCTATTGTAAATAGTGCTGCAATGAACATTGGGGTGCATGTATCTTTTGAAGTATGGTTTTCTCTGGATATATGTGAGGAGTGGGATTGCTGGATCATATGGTAATTGTATTTTTAGTTTTTTAAGGAACACCATACTGTTTTACATAGTGGCTGCACCAATTTACATTCCCACCAACAGTGTAAGAGGGTTCCCTTTTCCTCTGAGGGGTTTTAAGCTGGTGGTCATTGGCGTTTTAGGTGTGTTACCCTGGAGAAAGTATAGAAAAAGAGTTGCAGGTGAGCAAGATTGAAGGAAGGAAGATTCGTTTTGTAATGATCTGGGGAAGAGATGGAAGGGCTAGAATTAGAGTAGAAGCAGTGAGGAATAGAGAGAGTGAAGTTTGAAAGAGCTAGAATATTCTGGATTTGGTGATAGTTTGGGCATTGGAAGCAAGAACAAGTTAGGACTTGGGATTGTCAGGTTTCTGACTTGGGTGACTTGGGTCATCAAGGGGATTAGGAGGGAAGCGGACTTACTGTTGGAGAGGAGAGGACTTTGAGGTATATTTGGGACATATATATTTCAAAGATAGGTTGAAATATCCACCAGGCAGTTGGAAGTTTAAGTATGGTGGTTAGGGGAGGGTTCAGGGCTAACAACATTGATTTGGGAGTTACAGACAATAGTTTAAAATCTTTTTAAAAATATGAATTTGATTTTGTACTTAAGCCCTCACTATTATTCATTCTGACACTTAAAACACAACTCACGGGAATTCCCTGGTGGTCCAGTGGTGAAGACTCCGTGCTTCTACTGCAGGAGACATGGGGTCGATCTGCGGTCAGGGAACTAAGAATCCCACAGGTTGCGTGGCATGGCCAAAAACACACACACGCATGCACACACACACGCACACACACACACACGCACACACACACACACGCACACACACACACACCCACACATACACACAACAACTCGCCACATTCTCAATTTTCATTTTATTTTGCCATTACCTATCATTTCATTTGTATCTGTACTTGTTGGCCTTATTTTCTTGGCATGATAAATTCGGATTTTTCCTCATGCCAAATGTTGTGACCTTTTGAGTTTGATGAAAGGAAATTTCAACCAGTATTTGAAAAACCTTGTAAACCCTAAAATGTAGGAGAGTTACAAACGAGTGCCATTCTCCATTTTAATTCACAGTGGTTATAGAAATTATTTAAGAAAAGTGCTTTGCTTTCCACAGTTTAGTTCGTTTTCTGTATCAATCGAGGTTTCTTGTCAATTCCTCACGTTCATTGCTCTGCCCAGGATCTGAGCATTGCTTCTGGGAGACTGAGCAGGAACTTTCTTGCATTCTTCAGGGGGGTGGTGCCAGGGTCCCAGCCTTTGGGTCTTCCCGGCATCAACCCAGAATGTCATTAAGGAAGACTGTTGTAACAGAGGCTGCACTGTTTCAGGTCAAGTCTAACTGAGTTAGACTTTTGAAATACAATACTCAGAGCCTTCTTTGAGGGAATGTCATGGGTAAAAATTTTAAATTCAAATAATACTTACAATAGTACTGTTTTGAGTGAATTTTATTTGATTACCGTGGCCTTAATTAATTTACTGATTTTTTTTTTCTCCTTAAGGCCTGATGGAAAATTACAAAATGCCCCTTTTTGCCTCTTTCTAGTTCACTTCTCTACCATCCTTCCAGAAACTTTCAAGATCAGTTAATGTCACTTCCATTTTTATACACAAGAGAATTAATCTGAAGCAAAATTAAGTAACTTGCTCAGTGTTGACAGCTGGAGCCGGCGTCCTGGTCTCTTGAAACTCATTCTGTCATTTCCACTTCATTTTTTTCCCTCTTATTCCAAATCTTTATTGAACCGTGACATTATCTATGTGTCTTAAAATAGGAAATTGAATTAAGTAAATCAGTTCACACTGATGGCATATGCTTTGGTTAATCACTCTGTGTTCAACAGATTTTGCTTTACTGCTTTAGGCTCTGGTTAAGGTTTTATTATTTTTTTATTTTTGTACCTAAAATTTTTTTAGCATGGATTTTGTTTTTTGGCATCCTTTATTTCTCTGTACTGGTTCCACTGCTAAAAGGAAGGACTGAAAGAGAATCAAAATCACTTGTTTAAATTCCAATTAAAAAAGGACTATCATCTCAATTCATTATCAAGTCAATGTTTTCCAAGTAGGTACTTTCAGTACCAGTGTGTTAGGCACATTCACTAACGCGGCAAACACTGGCCACACAACCCAGTTTTCTGAAACATCCTATTTTTTTTCCAGTTTTATTTCTCCTTTTTAAATAAAAGATAACATTCATACATTAAAAAAGGCACTCCTCATGTATTTTAAAGACAACACTTTTAAGCAGAAGGTATTTCAGTTTGGGTCAAAGACATCGCAAGACCCTGTGAATTTCATGTATAGAAAATGAATTCATGGAAATGCTGAGTTGGTGTATCTTAGAATGACGTCACATGAGTGCAAGTTGTAGGTGGTCTGAAGGACAATGAATTGTTCTCTGAAATTCACAGAATGGTCAGTCATTGCCTTGAAACCAGTGGGCTGTAAATCATCAGGGTGCGGGTACACAACGTGATTCACTCTCCTGAGAGCTGCCAGTCACAAAAGGAGTTTCCATTGCTTATGTGCAGAGCCCAAGAAATATGTCTCCCCATTTTGGTCTGTCTCTTTTTCTGCCTTCCCGTCTCACTCATAGCCTTTGTGGGATAGACACAGACTAATATGATGTTTTCAAAACAGGAGACCCTTGGCAGTTTGTGTTTATGGAACTAGGAGTGGAGACAGTATATCGTGGATGGGAAACAGGTAAATCACCCTTCACTTGGTAACGGGTGAGAGCCATAGGGAGACATTGTCTTGACACGTTTGCCCTCTGCATAGCTTGGCCACCTTGAGCAGAATGACGACATGAACAGAGATGGACAGGTGTGGAAGCTTCTGTAGACAGTGAACAGAAGATGGTGTGATGGCTGGGAAAGGGCAGGTCAGCTTTCACCACCATTGTCTGGCTTAGTGGGAGCTAATCTTACTGTGGACAACAGTATTGGGTGGCTGCTTCCTGCTCAGATTCCAGAATGAGTATTTCACGTACCATTATGCCAGCAAAGCAATGGATAGCGCTTATGTGAGCTTTGGAGTTGCCACTTAAAAGTAGTTAGAGTTTGAAATATTCAAGACTGCCTTCCTTCTACCCTGTGGGTAGAATACAGAATTCTTCTGGAGGGGGTTGTTTAGGGCAGACTCTTTGAAGGTAAAAACCATCGGTGAGTTGCCAGGGTGACACTTTTGAATGGGCAGTCTTCCAACAGGCTCAAATCATACTTAGCAGTAAAACGTGTTACCCTATGCCCTTTTGTAGTGTGGGATTTTGAAATGAGAGGGGACAGGAAATGCTGAGCCACCAGCTTTTGGATCCAAATTCAGTCCCACTGTAGAGGTCACAGACATCAGCAATTTGTGGGCCATTTCCATGGAGGACAATGACAGTGGATTTCTAATGAGATAATGTCCTGCTGCATTTGAATTTTCACTCTCCACTGCCTTTTGTCATTTGAGTCCTTTCGAAATTACTCTTGATTCAGATTTATTATTAACTTTTTGAACTCTGGCTTCTGCGCTAATATCTTGCTGCTCATGTTAAAATGACTAGAGAATTTATTTTTGCATTCGTTAATAGAATAGCAAGACAGCATAATATGAATTTATACTCTTCACATTTTCCTGTAATATAAGCTGGATTCGTTATCCCCCGGGGATCTGTTTCAAATTCATGTCCTAATAAGACATTCCAGCTAGTTGTTGGCTTTCTAGCTTTTAAAAAGCTTCTCCATAATGGATAGAGAACAATAAATAATGCATAATTTTGATTTTAAACTTTAAAAACATTTTTGATGGTTCTCATAAAATGGAAAATGAAATGGAACTTCCTCTTCAATGATCAGTAGTATAAGTATTTGTATTTTTTTTTTTTTAGGCAAGAACCATCCTGAGGCAATTATGTCTTTTTAATATGGTTTAGAAAATAAAATCTATGAGGAAAGATTATGGATAAAAACATTATTGAGGATGCAGAACGACTAATAGGGTTTATGCATCCTTTGTAACATCTTCCTTCAGAGGACATGGGTATTATCGTTGACAGAACTATTCAAAAATGATGATACCCACTTACCACTATTGGTAATAATTATCTGTTACCAATATTTCAAATTATTCTCTCTCCTCTTTTGTTTCCCCTCTTCACTATCAAAGTTTCCAGTCATCATATTAGTGTATGTGTATCACACAGAGAATGTGACACAGCGAAGGAACAGAGACAGAAAAAGGTGAAGAAAGCGACGGAAAGGCAAGAGATAGATATTTTTCATTTCCTACTCATAAACCAAAGCAGCATTTGTAGTCTTTTTCCCACCTCTGCCTTATTTGTTTGATTTCTTTGACATTAAAGCTACATAATTTCTGTAACAACCAACCCGTAAACAGGTACCCAGAGCCATATCCTAAGTTGGGGATCCAAAAAATAGAGTCACTGTAGTAGAGCTGTGATGTGTCACCCAGATCCCCTGCCCCTTTTGGGACTGAGGTACTCTTTCCCCAGCTTCTGGGAATCCTGACTGCTGAGAGCTCACAGCTGGGTCCCTCCTTGGCGGCTGCCCTTAGCTGTTAGCTAAAGAGAGCTGCCTCACTCAAGATTCTACTCATTTAATGAATGATTAAAAAAAAAAAAAAAGCTCCCTCATTTAAAAAAAAAAAAAAAAGAAGATGTGGTATATATAGAGAATGGAATATTACCCAGCCATAAAAAAGAATGAAATAATGCCATTTGCAGCAACATGGATGGACCTAGAGATTATCATACTAAGCGAAGTAAGTCAGACAGAGAAAGACAAATACCATATGATATTACCTATATGTGGAATCTAAAATATGACACAAATGACCATATGTGTGAAACAGAAACAGACTCACAGACTTGTGGTTGCCAAGCGGGAGGGGAGGTTGGGGAGGGGTGGTTGGGTGTTTGTGATTAGCAGATGCAAACTATTATGTGTAGGATGGATAGAAAACAAGGTCCCACTGTATAGCACAGGGAACTATATTCGGTATCCTGTGATAAACCATGATGGAAAAGAATATGAAAAAGAATGTATATATGTATAACTGAATCATTTTGCTGTACAGCAGAAATTAACACAACATTGTAAATCAGCTATATTTCAATAAAATAAACTTTAAAAAAAAAAAAAAAAGAAGACTTTCCAACGAATATATTCACCTTAAAAAAAAAAAAAAAAAAGATTCTACTTCCTGCTCCAGGGCAGCAGCGTACATTCAATGGCTGGTCAATTTGGGGACACAAAGGTTCTTGCCCCAATTTAGGACAAGGCTCTGTAGGGCCTGTACGATCACCCGGGGCTTTTGTTGTGACCGCACTATAGTCGAGCTTCTCCCAGTGCCTCATATGCTTTGTTCAGTCTCGCCTATAAGCCCAGGAGCCCTCACCAGTGAAATTCCCACATGTAAATTCTCATCTCAGAGTTTGGTTCAAGGAAGCCTGACCTGCAGCAGCCTCCGTACCTGGACCAGGCCCTGCATACGTGTGTGAGTGTGTGATCATGTATCTTTAGAGCACTGTGAAAAGGCACTGGCGTTAGAATCATAATCAAGATCTCTGGCAATCTAGCCCACACCATCCCTGTGAAAAATGGGGATAACAATACCAACCTCTTAGAGTTGTTGCCAGGATTTGATAGCAAGTATTCAGTGCCTGGCACACAGGAAGCTCTCCATAAATTATAGCTTTTGTTGTAATTACCTACAGATAATCCATAAATAATGCACTAGTTCTGACCAATTGATTACAATACAGAATGTATTTTAATGTCATTTTTATGACAATATTTATTTTAGTAGAGGATCAAGTTAATAAAAGATGCATCACCTGCACATTTAAATAATTCTTCCTCATTGTTAGTTTTCTTGTATTGAGTACATGAAGAAACTGGGCAGGGTTCTAAAGGGAACCTAAAGTCGTTAAAGAGGTGACTAGAAAGTCCTATGGGAAAAAAATGAAGGGCTCTGGAATTAAGATTGGAAGATTGACGGGTAACTTGCCTTCTAGCTTCAAGTAAGTGGAAGTCTTTTATGAGGAGAATATTGGATGTGTTTCGTCCATATTCACAGAGGACAGAACAAGAGAAAATGGACAGAAATTAAAGGAGGAAGATAGTTGGGTTTGTATTAAGGGAATTCCTCTGTTCTTGGACAATAAAACACAGGAAGGGGCTTGTAAAATATATATTTTTAAAAATCTTCAAAAAAAAGACAAGACAACATTCGGTCCTGAATCACTGAGATGCTTCCCAGAGAATTTATGGAGAACTCTGAACTCTGTGATTCTCTGATTTCAGAAATGATGCTTCCTAGAAACTCAGACACATATGTTCTGTTTTGCAAATGAAAGATTACTGTTTGACCACTTTCATTTTCTTTTTAACTACATTTCTTATGGTATCTTTGAAAATGTTCACAGGCACCTCGTATGTGGTTCTCTGATAATTTAGTAAATCTTTTTCATTGAATAGGTGCCTTTCTGTCCATTTAAAAATCTGACAGGTATTATCACAATTTTCAATCTTATTGTATGTCCTCTCTTTATAGTCTATATAAAAATAAACTAAAGCCTACCATCCTGGGCCGTTTATCTATATCCAATGTAAGTTCTTTTGAGACTCAGATCTTGGGATGACATTGTTAAAATGAGCACTCATGAGTATTAAATCACTCTGAAGGGCTTTAGAACCCCAGCAAGAAGTGTGGAACTTTGGAGAACATCTTTTTCAATCAATTAATGGCTTAGAAATAAGATTAAAGATAGGGGACTGGGTTTTTAATGTTCTTTTAAGGCCTCGGAGTCGAGAGATAAGAGGAAGCCACTAAGATGTTTCTCAGTTACTAGTAAGTATATTGGATTTTGCATTTTCTCCTTGGCGTGTCTTGTCAGATAGTCATAGACAGAGACAGAATGAGGTGGGAGGAGCCCTGGACTCCAGGCCAAAATGCCTGGCTGTGCCTCCGTCACAGCCGAAAGCGGTCTGTTCTTCTCTCGTAGAACTACGTCTGCATGGATTCCCTTTGGATCTCTAATCGCGGCATCCTATTTTAGATTCTCATCACACTACGGTATCTTCTCTTAAAAGAAACCCAGCATGGGCTTCCCTGGTGGCGCAGTGGTTGAGAGTCTGCCTGCCAATGCAGGGGACACGGGTTCGAGCCCTGGTCTGGGGGGATCCCACATGTCGCGGAGCAACTGGGCCCGTGAGCCACAGTTGCTGAGCCTGCGCGTCTGGAGCCTGTGCTCCGCAACAAGAGAGGCCGCGATAGTGAGAGGCCCGCGCGCCGCGATGAAGAGTGGCCCCCACTTGCCACAACTGGTGAAAGCCCTCGCACAGAAACGAAGACCCAACACAGCCATAAATAAATAAAAATTAAAAAAAAAAAAAAAAAAAAGAAACCCAGCAGACCTAAGGGTTCAACCTCTGAGGGTTCAACCTGGGGGCCCCATCACACCTTGACCTAAAGCAGTTCTGCTTTATTTATTTGTTTTTTTTAATATGCACAAGCACATTAAAAGCAGTCTTATTTGAAATAATATTTAATCTAAAATTCCATTGATAAAGGGAACAGAAAAACAAAAAAGTCTGAAACATCAAATATTTGTGAGATATTTGGGGAAATTTGAACAAAGTGAATATTATTTAGCTATCAATACAAGGATTATGATTATATGATTTTGCTAATAGCAGTAATGGTGCTGCATTCTTAATCTGTGAAAGATTCTTGGGTGAAGAATTTATAGGTAAAATTGTATGATGTCTGGGATTTGCATTGTACTCCAGTAGGAAGTTAGAGGCTACAAATTAAGTAAGACTGACCAAATAATGGTTTCTATCTCTGCTAGTGACAGCCAGCAATATGTGTATAGCAGCTCTGCTTTAATTCATTGATTATTTTAATTTTTTTAGCATACACAGGTAGATAGAGGTTCTATTTAAGATTTCACTTGATTTAATGGATCCATTGCTGGAAACATGAGTTTCCAGCAATGGAATTGCTGGTATTCCTACTGATCCCATGTCTTCAGTACTCTCCCCAGTATATCCCACTGAAATACCCAATTTCATTCCTTCTGTTACTGCCTTATTAAAACTCTTCAAATGGCTCTCTGTCTCATGAGGGAGAACATACGCAACCTTTACCCTGGTATTCCTGGCCTCCCTCCCTGCTGCAGCAGTGGAGATGGCCTCGGTGTTCTAACACAAGATTATCTTTTTTTGGGACTTCCCTGGTGGCGCAGTAGTTAAGAATCCTCCTGCCAATGCAGGGGACACGGGTTCGAGCCCTAGTCCGGGAAGATCCCACATGCCGCAGAGCAGCTAAGCCTGTGTGCCACAACTACTGAGCCTATGTTCTAGGGCCCCTGTGCCACAACTACTGAGCCTGCGTGCTGCAACTACTGAAGCCTGCATGCCTAGAGCCTGTGCTCTGCAACAAGAGAAGCCACCGCAGTGAGAAGCCCGCGCACCACAACGAAGAGTAGCCCCCGCTCGCTGCAACTAGAGAAAGCCCGCACACAGCAGCGAAGACCCAATGCAACCAAAAATAAATTTAAGAAACCCAAAAAACAAAAAGAAAACACTTTAAAAAAAGATTTTTTTTTTTGAATTCTGGAAAATTTTATTAACAAGTTAATTTAGAAGAGCAGAGTACAAAGCTGTACAAACAATATGATTCCAGTTTCATATTTTCATATATATATATGTTTGTATATATACACTCTATGCAAATATACAATATATATGCATCAAAAAAGACTGGATGTAAATGCACCAAAATGTTAACATTGGCCCTTTAAAGGTGGTGTAACTATGGCTGATACTTTTTTCTATTATTAGCAGGTGTTACTTTTATTTTGCTACTTCAAGAGATAGAATGTTTCATTATCTGGGGAGATATGGCCTCTGTGAAATAAGCTTTATAGTTTATGTTTTTAATATTTTATTTTATTTTTTAAAATTTATTTTTAACTTTTTACTTTATATTGAAGTATAGTTGTTTAATAATGTTGTGTTAATTTCAGGTGTACAGCAAAGTGATCCAGTTATACATAAGCATGTATCTATCTATTCTTTTTCAAATTCTTTTTCCATTTAGGTTGTTATGTAATATTGAGCAGAGTTCCCTGTGCTATACAGTAGGTCCTTGTTGGTTATCTATTTTTTTTTATATTGCCTCACATTTCTATCATACTTTTTTTGAATTCGATGTTTAACTCATTATTTATTTATTTATTTGGCTGAGTTGGGTCTTAGTTGCGGCAGGTGGGATCTTCGTTGAGGCATGCGGGATCTTTTGTTGCGGCGTGTGGGCTTCTCTAGTTGTGGCGTGCGGGTTTTTCTGTCTCTAGTTGTGGCACAGAGGCTCCAGGGCACGTGGGCTCTGTAGTTTGTGGCATGCAGGCTATCTAGTTGAGGCACGCAAACTCTGTAGTTGTGGCACGCAGGCTTTGTTGACTCTGGCATGTGGCATCTTTGTTCCCCGACCAGGGATTGAACCCACGTCCCCTGCACTGGTAGGCAGATTCTTTACCACTGGACCGCCAGGGAAGTCCCTGGTTATCTATTTTATATATAGCAGTGTGTGCATGTCAATTTCACACACAAGATTATCTTGATCTGGTTATCAAATACAGAGCCTGAGACTGTGCTCTCACAAGCAGCCCATGAAATCGAGCTCCTGTCTGATTTTGCTCAGCATTATCTTTGCCCTTCTTCTAAGCTACCCAAGCCATTCTGTTCCTTTTGAGCACACCTCCTCCACAAAGCCTTCCTCGATTACTCCAGCCTATAGTAATCAGGACCATGTCGAAATTCTCTTGCACGGGTGGGCATTTATACTAGTCTACCTTACATTTTACCCAGTTTGACAATGGTGTTATGTAGACTGTGTGTGCATAGTGTTATTTTCGCCCCCTGGGGCATCGGGGAACAGTACAGCAGTCAGTGTGACCACCACTCACCAGGGGAAATAGGCATGCTGGGATCATCCCCACATGTAAATTTTCAATGTAATATATGCATTAAGATAAGAAGGGAAATGTATTCTGGAAATAAATTTCAGCAACATGGATGGAAATAAAACTTACCTTAAGTTGCAACACATTAAAGCTCAAAGAACTTTAAGACCAGATGGTATAGGTTTTAAGCCTAATTCTGCCTCTCAGTTTGTGTTCATCAGCAAGTTATTTATCCTTTATGATCTTTTTAATAACTATAATAATACTGCTATTCTTTGTTCTTTGCACTTCACAAAGTGCTTTTGCATGTTCTTTAATTTGAACTTCACAATGACCCATAAGGTATCAAGGTTAGCTTTTATCTTTCAAACAAGAAAACTGAGCTTGGGGCCATGCCCTCACATCTTAATGTGTTAAGCTGTCAGTAGGCACTGAAACTCAAATCTTCTGGCTTCTATTTTAGTGCTTTACTAAACTGTTACTGAAAGTGTTATCTACAGACCAGCTGTGTGGGCATCACCTGGGAGCTTGTTAAAAATGCAGAAGCTCAGGCCTCACCCCAGACCTGCTTTTTTCAGAATCTACATGTCAACAAGATGCCCAGGGATTCATACATACTTTAAAGTGGAAGAAGTACTGTAATATAAGAACAGTTTAATAAGCCTCTGAGGTACAAACATGAAAAGGGTTTTAAAACTTTTATTCCTATTGCTGCCATCAAATCTCTTCTGTCAAATCTCCCTTTTCTCTGAAGAGATCTCGAGCAGATCTGATAGATTTTTAGTTACTTTCAGGTTTTTTATAAGTTTCATACACTGTAGTCCAGTTTTAAAACTTCAAACTTACATGGAAAGAAAAGCTTTCCTTTACCCCAGCCTAGCTTGTGCCCTTCAAAAGTTTTTTTTTTTTTTTTTTTTTTTTGGCCTGTTCTTAAACCATATGTACTTACTTCCAAGTTCTGTCTCTTGGTGATGTATCATGATGATGTTCATTTTTCAGAATAAGAAATTCAGTTGCCCGGCTCAGTCTTCAGTGAAACTCAGAAGTAAAAACCAGGGACTTCCCGGGTGGTCCAGTGGTTAAGACTCCGTGCTTCCAATGCAGGGGGACCCGGGTTCGACCCCTGGTCAGGGAACTAGATCCTGCATGGTGCAACTAAGATCCCACCTGCCGCAACTAAGACCCGGCACAGCCAAATAAATATTAAAAAAAAAAAAAAGAGGTAAAAACCAAGCACACAAAGCCAGCATAAAGTAACCAAGACACTTCAGTCTTTATTCACTATATTTCACCAGGTTATTGGCCCAAGGATGACTTATGGTTGGTTGTCTGTGGCAAAAACTGAAGTTGATAAAGTATGAGACTGTACTTCATTAAAAAGAAACATTTCTCAACCTCTTGTTCTTAATTTTTATTTAAGTTTTTCAGTCTTCTTTGGCTCGGAAGCCAAGAGTTAGATCTATTCACCCTTAGCCAAATGACTGCCCTTGGATGTTCAAGATGGAATTCCATTCGAGTCCCTGCGGATTGTGTTCATTAGAATTCTTAGGGGTTGTGTATCCCCTTGTCCCAACTATATACTTTATCAGACTTCTAATTCCCGTCTTAGTCCCTGAAATGAAAGTTTCATTTTGGGCCCCCCAGCTACCTCCTCCATGTCTTGTTTGTTTTCACTTTTATGTGACAAGAAAAGGCAGCTTTTGTCTTTGTTTCTGGTTAGCGGACTTCATAAATATTCATTAGCAGTTTCCCTTTCCAGCTACTATTTTGTAATTTGTAATTTTTAAGTGAAATCTGAAGCAAAAGATAGCTCCCACTACTCACTTTAATACTCCTGAGTTGTTCGTCTTTATTTTGGAGGTCGTGAGCCAGACAGGAGTGACTTTTGAAGGCTGTTTTCCTAGGCTACATCATTCTGAGGAGGCACAGGTTGTGTGTGTGTGTGTGTGTGTGTGTGTGTGTGTGGTGTGGTGTGGCTTGCGGCTCAGCGGGTGAGTAAACGGGACAGGAGTGGAAAGAGTATTTCCAGAGCATTTGCAGGAGTGCTGTGCTAGGCAATGTATCCACTGTCTCACCTTGTCTTCACAAGGGCTCTGTGAGACAGGTGTTACTATATCCACCTTACAAGCCTGGAACCAAAGCTAAGAAAAAGTGAGTGATTTGCTCCAATCCACAAAGCTAGTAACCCGAGGAGTGGTGATGACAGATTATGAAACGTGTGTGTTCCACGGTGCTCTTCTGGTTGTTCTGTAGAAACTGATAGTGGGCAGCTTTGGAGTTACTACCTTTAGAAAGTCGATGTGTTTTTTATTTTGGTGTATTAAGTTGTTAATAACAGTGTTACTACGCCTGGGCTACTGGAAGGGAGAGCCTGCTGTTCCCACCCTCACTTAACATGGAATATTACTCAGCCAGAAAAAGAATGAAATTGGGTCATTTGTAGAGAGATGTGGATGAACCTAGAGACTGTCATACAGAGTGAAGTAAGTCAGAAAGAGAAAAATATAATATATTAAAGCATATATGTGGACTCTAGAAAAATGGTACAGATGAACCTATTTGCAGGGCAGGAATAGAGACGTAGATGTAGGGAACAGACGTGTGGACGTGGTGGAGGAGGGGGTGGGATGACTCAGGAGATTGGGATTGACGTATGTGCACTGCCTTGTGTAAAACAGACAGCTAGTGGGAACCTGCTGTAGAGCGCAGGGAGCTCAGCTCGGTGCTCTGTGGTGACCTAGATGGGTGGGAGGGAGGTCCAAGAGGGAGGGGATGTATGTATACGTAAAGCTCATTCACTTTGTTGTACAGCAGAAACTAACACAACGCAACATTGTAAAGCAACTATACCGCAATTAAAAAACAAAACAAAAAACCTGAGGCTCAGCGCTGGCCCTTAGATGCCAGGGGATTGACCCAGTATTTCCATGGATTGCCCTTTTAGTTAGTGCTTTGTTCACTGGATAATAGGTCTACCATTTTCTGTCTGTAGAGAGTTTTTTCCCCCACTTTCAAGAAAGCTCTGCTTTGCAGAAATGCGTTCCATCCCCCCTTCCTCTGGGAAACAAAACAGATGCAACTGTTAGGTGACCTTGCGGGCTCAGCACCACACACTTAGCAGTTTTCGTGCACCCCCTCTGCAGCCTCCCATGCTTTCCTGAGTGTCAGCAGGAAAGCACACACCCTTTTAAGGGCTGTTTTTCTAAACTTGCTAATCAGGCAGCTAATTTCTTTGTATCATGAGTCTGTTTCTTGATCGTTGCATCAAATTCCGCCTGTGTCTCTCCTTATTCACCTTAGTGGCTGTGGACAGACCCCTCCTGGGTACCTTTCTGCCTTGGATAGGGGTGGCATTGCCCTAAAGCCACATAAATCTGCGCATGTTGAGACCAGCCCAAAGCAAGTCTGTGCCAGCCTCTTAAAATTGTTGCTGAAATCTAAAACACTATTTGCCTTCGGATACAAAATGGAGGCCCTTTTTTGGGAACCTAGTAACACTCAAGAGTTGTCTGTTATCTGCCAGGCAAGATGTAATTAGACTTCCTATGCAGTTTACCACGTGATTTAGGATATGTGTTTTTTTTTAAAAAAAAGCCAAGGGCAGGAGTATTTTTAAATAATGTTGATTTATCCCCCCTGAATATAGAAGTAACACACATTCACTGCAGATAATTTAGAAAATGAAGAAAAACGTGAAGAAAAGAACATAAGGCAGGTAAAATGATTATTAACTTTTTGATGCGTATTTCTTGTTACACTCACACACATATATAGATGCACACACAACATATTTAGGTTTTTGCAAAACATTTTTAATGGCATTAGTCCTTGGGGCATTAATGCCAACCATTTTTCTCCTTTTCAATTCTTTTTATTTTTAGAATGGAATATTACCCATATACAAAAGAGAGGGAGAATAGCTCAGTGTTCAGGACCGTTTACTATGGAAACAGATTGCCTAGATTCTGGTCTTGGCTCTACCATGTGCTAGCTTGGAACCCTGGGAAAGCCACTTAATCTTTCTGTGCCTCAGTTTTCCCATATATAAAATAGGGACAAAACAGTACTTATTCATAAGGTAAACTGGTAGCTATTATTATTTTTTAAAATGAAGATAACATATATGTAAGGTGAAAAGAAAAACTATACATAATCTAACGTTGTTATTTTGCTTGTGTTTTATTCCTTGATCACACCTCTTGCCTTCCCCCAGAGGTAATGTTACCCTACATCGCTGTTTAGCTTTACATATTTTGAACTTCATATAATCAATCTCATACAAATTTTGACATAACATTGTTTGTGAGATTGCTTCAAGGTGATGTTTTTCAGTGCCAATAGTATTATATGTCACACTTTTTTATCCCTTTGGGTTGTTTTTAAATTTTGTGTTATTATAAGCAGTGCTGCTATGAACATTCTTGTACATGTCTCACGATGCTCACCTGCAAAATTTGTTACTGTTGTTCTTCTGCTTTTTGTTTTTTTAAGGAGTCTACCTGCTGGGTAGTAATGTATGAGCATCTTTGATTTCACTAGGTAATAGAGAATTGTTTTCCAAAATGGTTGTATTGGTGTGCAGATATACTTAAACCAGAATGTATACAAGATGAAAAGTCTGTAGGCAATTTAACTTTTGCTTTGTGTAGATGATATGCCTTTTCTCTTTGATTGTTTTTAAGATATTCTCTTGTCTTTGGAGAGCTGTAGTTTTGCTATAATATGTCTAGGTGGTATTTCTTATTATTCATCCTTCTTAGTATATATTGTGCTTTCTATGTCAGTGAATTCATGTCTCCCATCAAATCTGGAAAAAGTGCAGCTAATTATTTCTTTGAACATTCCCTCACTTTCATTCCTCCCCTTTGAGACTCTAACTAGACTTACTTAAACCTTCTCATTTTATTTTCTATGACTTAAACTCTCTTTCATATTTTTCTTTTGCCTGTGCTATATAATATGGATCATTTATTGAGCTCTATTTTCTTTTTAATAATACTGTTTTTAGCTGTGTCTTATATGATGTTTGTCACGTATTGAGTTAAAAAAACTTTTTTAAGTTAGTTGATTTTATTGTTCATTTTCAGAAGTTTCATGTTATTTTGTAAATCTGTCTGGTCAGCATTATAACATTTTACCCTTTGTGTTTTAATTTTTTTAGTTGTGGTAAAATACACTAAACCTTTTGTTTGTTTGTTTTACCATCTTAACCATTTTTAAGTGCACGTTCACATTGTTGTGCAGCCAATCCAGAACTCTTTTCATCTTGCAAAACTGAAACTCTGTCCCCATTAAACATCCCCATTTCCCCCACCCCCCAGCCTCTGCCAGCCTCTGTCCTACTTTCTGCCTCTATGAACCTGACTTCTCTAGGGACCTTAGATAAATGAAATCCTACAATATCTGTCTTTCTGTGTCTGGCTTATTTCACGTAGCATCATGGCGTCAAGGTTCATCCATGCTGTAGCATATGTCAGGATTTCTTTCCTTTTTTAAGGGTGAGTAATATTCCATTGTAAATTCCTTTGTGAGTTTTATTACCATTTAAATTTTTTTAACCATTTCAGATATGATAATTTTTATTAGTATCTGATCATTATAATATTTGACATCTTTGGGCATCTAGATCTGTTGTTCTGCTGGCTTTCCTTCATGGTAGCTGTTCTGTGTTCGGTGGTATTCTTTATGAGGTTGGAATAGAATGAACTTCATACCTGGGAATCCTGAGAGCTATTGTAAGGAGGATTTTAATTTCTTTCTGTCCGGAATCTGGATGCTACCAATCTGGAACCGCATTAGTCTTTCAGGCTTAATACCAGATTTCAGGAGCAACCCCTACCTCGCAGTGGTTCAGGCTTTGTCAGCTTTCAGTCTGCCCCGTGTTTGTTAATCAGCACCATTTTGGATTCAGCTGTTTTTCCCCCATTTTCCTCCCTTCTCTTCCATAATATTCTTCCCCTATCTTTTCTATTCCTTCTTCCTTTTTCACCGTCCCTTCTCTTCATTCACCGTGCTGGCTGACTTGTCTGACTACTCTTGAGATTCTCTCTTTGCCTTTGGAATCCTGAAGTTTTACTGTATTCTATGTTTAGTTTATGTATTTTTGTGCTTTTTAAAAAAAATCCTGTTTGTTATTTATTCTGCTTCCTGAATCTGGGAGTTTGTATATTATATCCATTCTGGAAAACTCTTAGGCATGATATCTTTACATATTATTTCTCCTTCATTCTCAATATTATCTCTTTCTGGAATTCCTATTATATATGTTATTCCTTTATCTTTACCCTTCATGCCTCTTAACCTTTTTTTTTTAATTTTGTCTCAATGCAACTCCTCAGTATTACTTTTCTTTTAAAAAAATTATTTATTTATTTTCCTATGTTTTTGGCTGTGTTGGGTCTTAGTTGTGGCACATGGGATCTTTGTTGAGGCGTGTGGGATCTTCCATTGTGGCACACAGTCTCTTTGTTACGGCACTCAGGCTTCTCTCTAGTTTTGGTGTGCAGGTTTTCTCTCTCTAGTTGAGACACGTGGGCTCAGTAGTTGAGGCACACAGGCTTAGTTGCCCCGCAGCATGTGGGATCTTAGTTCCCCGACCAGGGATCGAACCTGCATTTCCTGCATTGGAAGGCGGATTCTCTACCACTAGACCACCAGGGAAGTCTCGCCTCTTAACCTTTTTTACATATTTTTTCTTTTTTTAGGTTTTTTTTCTGTTTCAGTCGGTTATTTTCCCAGTTTTGTGTCTTATTAGCTAGTTGACCCACCCAATAAATTTTTCACTTGAATAATTATATTTTTTATTTCAGAAAGTTCTGTTTGGTTCTTTTTCACATCAGCTTCATTTTCATAGTCTCATATTCTTTGCTTATGTATTCAATTTCCTCTTGAATGTTTTTGATAGCATATAATTTATATTTTGATTCTAATAATTCCAACACATGAAGTCTTGACAGGTTGCACCATGTATTCTTTCTGCTGACTCTCACTCATGGTGTCTTGCTTTTTCATATAGTCTAATTTTTTAAAATTGTTATCTGTGGGAATTCTGTAAGGTCTGGTTCGAGGGCATGTTTCTCCATGGAAGATTTAGATTTGTTTTAAGGGAAATAGGACTGGTTTAAATTAACTTATTGGCTTTGGATTTGTGGGAATCATGCAGAGTGTAAATTAGGACCTGAAATCCCAGAGGGGGAGGGTCTGGTGGCTTATGATTACAGCTTTTCACGGAGGCTTTTTTATCCTTCACTCAGTATCAGAGTCAAGAGGGACAGTTTTCTTGGCCATCTCCCTTTATATGATGAACTTTTTTTCTACTTCACCAAGAGCAGAACCCTTTGGAATCCAGTTTTCATGCAATTGCCTCTATTTTGACTTTTCTCCTGATACAGATCCAAGACCCATACTCTTTTTTTTTTTTTAATTGAAATATAGTTGATTTACCATGTTGTGTTAGTTTCATGGGTACGGTGAAGTGATTCAGTTATACGTATACATATGTGTGTGTATATATACGTATGCATATATATTCTTTTTCAAATTATTTTCCACTATAGGTTATTACAAGATATTGAATATCATTCCCTGTGCTATATAGTAGGTCCTTATTGTTTATCTATTTTAAGCATAGCAGTGTGTATTTGTTAATCCCAAACTCCTAGTTTATCCCTTCCCCCCACCTTTGGCAGCCACAAGTTTGCTTGGTGGGTTTATTTTTATTTTATAAATAAATTCATTGGTACCATTTTTTTAGATTCCACATACAAGCAATATCATGTGATATTTGTCTTTCTCTCTTTGACTTACTTCACTCAGTCTGACAATCTCTAGGTCCATCCATGTTGCTGCAAATGGCATTATTTTGTTCTTTTTTGTGGCTGAGTAATATTCCATTGTATGTATGTACCACATCTTCTTTATCCATTCATCCATTGATGGACATTTAGGTTGTCCATGTCCTCGCTATTGTAAATAGTGCTGCAGTGAACAATGGGGTGCATGTATCTTTTCCAATTATGGTTTTCTCCAGATGTATGCCCAGGAGTAGGATTGCTGGATCATATGGTAGCTCTTTTTTCAGTTTTTTAAGGAACCTCCATACTGTTCTCCATAGTGGCTGTACCAATTTACATTCCCACCAACAGTGTAGGAGGGTTCCCTTTTCTCCATACCCTCTCCAGCATTTATTGTTTACAGACTTTTTGATGATGGCCATTCTGACAGGTGTGAAGTGATACCTCATTGTAGTTTCGATTTGCATTTCTCTAATAATTAGGGGTGCTGAACATCTTTTTATGTGCCTGTTGGCCATCTGTATAAGACCTGTACTCTTGACACCTCCACCCTCCCCCTCCTTCCCAGAAATTGGTGATGGAAAAATACCTTTAAAGTAGTTACTGGTTTCAGTTCTGGCTTAACCTTTTATGATGAGTGTTTTCACTTTTCTGTTATCCTCTGATATTTCCATTTTAATTACTTATAGCTCAGCTCTTCTTTTACAAGCTTGTCTTTTATACTTTATCCAGAATAGTTTGGTGTTTATTTGGATTTCAAACTATGTAGTTTGCTATATTGCTGGGAATGGAAATTCTGAGCATTTAAAATGCTCCCTATTGTCAACAATATTTGAAACAGTATTGCTGTGACGTTGGTAAGTAAGGAAAGAGGCTGGCACTCTTGCCGTGGGGAGGACTGAAGAGCAGCAGTATTCTCATCCATCCAAAAACCTTTCTGACTTCTTGAGTCTCTGGGACTAGTGGTGAGGCCATAATAACATTGTGAAACTCCTGGGATTGCTTTCATTTCTGGAATATTACCTCCATTTTCTTAATTTTGATCTCTCCCATTGTTAACTGATACTATCCACTCTCTAATACTTTCCCAAAGGAAAGTCAACATTCTCATAGAAGATATTTATAGCCACATTTGTTGACACATCTCTGATGTCTTTTAATTATTCTTTTCATATGTCTTTCTGTTCTCAAGACTGTAAACCAGGTTCCCAAATGTGAAAGTGCTACAGCTGGGAATTGTCTTGTTTGCTAAGTAGTGTTTTTTGTTTGTTTTTTGTTTTTTTTTGTCCTGCTAGGAGCTTCCTGATGCTCAGATTTTCTGTTTTGAGACTATTTTATGCAGATAGGTTTAAGTCTGTATGTTCCATTCAGTTTCCATTAATGTTGTTCTCCTAACTGTCTGTTTTCAGTGCTCTGCTAGCACTAGTAAGATAGCACACACAGTGATTTGTATATATTAATTTTCTACCCTGCTACCTTATTGAATTTTCTTACTGCGTGCATGAAGTAGTTTTCAAGTCAATTTTATTTTGCAAGTATATAATCGTATCATCTGCAAATAATGATAGTTTTATCTTCTTCTCATTTTACACAAGCAATATATGAATATATTATCACTGAATAAAAATTTAAACAATAAAAAAAAAAGATAGCACACAGACGGTCACTTGAGAGATCACCTAGTCACACATTATTTTGGAAAGAATTGCTCAACAATAGCTTTGATGTAACTATTGATTTTTGCTAGGATTTAAGACAGATTATAGAAAGACATTGGATAGTCCTCTCACCAGTGTCTCAGTATGAACCTGCCTAATATTCATCTTTAAGTGGACCTTAACTGGGACAGAGGTAGAAAAAGAAAGTAGGAAAGGAGAATGAGGCAGGAGTTCCCCAGCATGGTTTGCATATACTCATTGGCAGATTCAAGCTGCCAGATGATCTTAAAGTAACACGAGAACAGGTATCCTGCCTCTCCCGCAGCCTTACACTCACCCTTTCCCAGGAGGGCAGCAAGTACCAGCCCACATTCGTCGTACTCATAACGAAACCGAGGATAAATTGGGAGTGTGGGATGAACAGATATACACAACTGTATATAAAATAGATAAACAGCAAAGACCTACTGTATAGCACAGGGAACCATGTTCAGTATATTGTGATAACCTACAATGGAAGAGATTCTGAAAAAGATTAAATATATGTTTATATGTCTAACCGAATCACTTTGCTGCACACCTGTAACTAACACAACATTGTAAATTAGCTATACGTCAATAAAAAAAATAAAAATAAAGACCCAAAAAGGCTGACTGTAATGTAATGTGAAAATCTTAAAAATTTAGGGTAGCAAAAACAAACAAACAAACAAAAACCCCAGCCTTGACTAACTTAAAGGAAAGGCAGTTTATTGGATGGCCACTAGGAGAACATAGAATTTACAGGATGTCTCAGTCACCAGACTTGAATATGGCGGGAACCGTGTCCCCGCCAGAGAGCAGGAAGCAGGAATAATGTTATCTTACAACAGAACAGTCTGGTCAGGGGGACGGTGATCAAATGGGTGAACCTCAGTCGTTTTAGTTGCCTAGGCACTCTGCTCAGGACTTGAATCCCAGGCAGGTATCTGACTGATCGATTGTGGGTTCCGTAGCTGCCCCGTGGCAGCTAGATTATACCCAGATTATACCCAAAGTTGAATCAACCCCGAAAGAAATGTGTGGTGCCCTTAGAAACAAGGCTTGGGTATGAGGCAACCAAACACGGGTAGATGTCCATCTCAGGTTCACTGTGAATCCCTGGAATGTTTGAGGCAATGGCAGCTTAACATCAAAATCAAACTAACCATCGACAATACATCGGGTTAACACAGTCAATGCTAAATGTTTCTGGGGTTCATTAGTAATTTCTTAGATCCTTTCAGATGTGTTTTCTCCTCTTGTTAGTTCTTTTGCCCTTTAGCCATTTCAGTTCTCATTATTTCCTCTCCCAGAGATGGGACAGATGACATTTTTTTAAACTTTACATGCTTGTGCCTACCAAATGGCATAGAAAAACTTGTTTGGAGGACAGTGGAATGAAGACTCTATTAAGCATAATGATATTTATGGGGTTAACTAATTGTGATATTCTTGTTTTGATTGTATATCAGATCAGGACTCAAGATAAACTGGTTTGGCGAAGTGCAAAATGTCTCCAGAGAGACACCTGTCCCTTTATCTCTTGTGTCTTGTTTTCTGTGGCAATTGGATATCTTGGAATAGAGAAAAGTGGTGGCTTAATGAGTATCTTCAAGACTATGATTTTTTTTTTCTAGGCTTATTTTGAGTAGTTTTAAGCCTTCAGAGATCACACAGCAAGGAAACGTTCTAACATTAGCCTTTCTTTGAGATGCATCACGTGGAAGAACATGGGAGTTCTTAGAAGTTGTGACAGATTCTCCCTTGAAGGACTTTAAAGCTTGGGATTAGTTATTTTGGGGGAGAGAATGGTGCTTTAGGTGCTGTATAGAGCCATTCATTCAACACTCAGATACTGAGCGACTTCTGTGTGTCACGTTCTGTGTCACAGCCCTCACACAGCTCATGGTCTACCAGGAGGAGACAGGCGTGTAAATAGCTATGTGTACCGCTAGCTAGGGACTCCACAGTCAAAAACAGAGGCATTGTTTTATCAGTACTGAAAATGAGCTAAACCTACTGAGACAAGCAGTCTGGGCTGTGTGGCTGGGTTCCCTGCCTCTAGCTTTCTGATAGTTGGTGTTAGAGATAATATATATATTTATTTTTGTTTTTGTTTTTTATACACACACACACACTTTTTTCTTGTTGTATGACCTCTGAGGGTTTAAAACTACTCAAAATGAGCCTAGAAATTTAAAAAATCATAGTCTTGAAGATACTCATTAAGTCACCACTTTTCTCTATTCTAAGATAACCAGTTCCAGCAGTCTCTCTGGGGATAAGCTGTCCCTGGGCCAAAGTGACTCAAATATATATATATATATAATTTATATATATATATATATTATATATATATTCTTTTTCAGGTTCTTTTTCATTATAGGTTATTACAAGATATTCAATATAGTTCCCTGTGCTATGCAGTAGGTCCTTGTTGTTTATCTATATTATATATACCAGTGTGTATCTGTTAATCCCAAATTCCCAATTTATCCCTCCCCCTGCTTTCCCCTTTGGTAACCATAAGTTTGTTTTCTGTGTCTGTGAGTCTGTTTCTGTTTTGTAAATAAGTTCATTGGTATCATTTGTTTAGATTCCCCATGTACGTGATGTCTTACGATAATTGTCTTTGTCTGACTGACTTCACTTAGTATATTTAACTCCTGACACCTACACCAGTCTATGCTCTGACTCTCAATCAATATTTGATGTCTAGAGCTGCAGAGCTGTCATTCTTGGTGGTCACTATGTGTCTCTCTTTGGAGCTCACAGACACCTTCTTTAACCTCTCCCTGGTCACTGACCATGACCTTACCCAGTCCCACACTGTGTTCTGAGTTTTGCTTCTCTTCGGGCGCCTGTTCCATCTCATGGCATCTTTTTCCTCATGGGCTTACCTTGCGTTTGGAGCACGGTGTTTGTTTCATCTGTGTAATCCCAGTTATTGGCACAGCATCCTACACATAGCTCAGGAAAGGTTTGTTCAACTGAAATCTCATTTGATAGTTTGGAGACATCATTTTTCTATACATGCTTAGTATCTGCTCTAATTTGAGCAAGCTTACATAGAAACGTGCTTCATTAGGAGAACACGCCACCATAAATCCAGATGTCCTGCCGTTGCTCCCTGTGGGAACAGAGCGCTGATGACAGTATTTAGGTAGTGTTATCCTCTTGCTCCAGGTATCCGGACATTAAACACTGAGGTTCTTTGCTTGGGATGCTATGAGACACTGCTTTGGTAATTGGAGTGGTACAGTATACCTAACTATTTGCCACAAACTCTTGAGTATGCGTGCTAGATTTTGACCAGTTCTCAGTTCCTCCTCACCAAGGTCTAGTGATAGGTAACCTTTAGTAACTGTGACTGAGTCTGGTTAGACTAGCTTCTCCTCCAGGTCCTACATGGTCCACTTTGGTTTTGTTCTACTGGGAGGCTTCTTGATTCAGAGCCCTAATTACTCATGAGTTATAGGTTACTCTTAACCTATGCACTTTTCAAGAATAGCGTTTAAGTACTAAGAACCAGATTACATTAATGCGAGGCTTTCCTTTTCCCTAATGTGCAAGGCAAACTACTGGCTCCCTGCTTTTGAAAATGGCTATGAGAAACAATTCTCCATCTCTCTGGTCTGGATGGGCTGTTTCTTTTTTTTATTGAAGTATAGTTGATTTATAATGTTGTCTTAGTTTCAAGTGTACAGCAAAGTGATTCAGTTATACATATATATATGTATATTCTTTTCCATATTCTTTTCCATTATGGTTTGCTACAGGATATTGAATATAGTTCCCTGGGGTATACAGTAGGACCTTGTTGTTTATCTATTTTATATATAGTAGTTTGTATCTGCTAATCCCGAACTCCTAATTTACCCCTCCCTCACCCTCTTTCCCCTCCGGTGACCATAAATTTATTTTCTATGTCTGTGAGTCTGTTTCTGTTTCGTAAATAAGTCCATTTGTATCACATTTTAGATTCCACATATAAGTGATACCATATGGTATTTGTCTTTCTCTGTCTGACTTACTTCACTTAGTATGATAATCTCTACATCCATCCATGTTACTACAAATGGCATTATTTCATTCTTTGTATGGATGAGTAGTATTCCATTATATATATACACCACATCTTTATCCATTTATCTGTTGATGAACATTTAGGTTGTTTCCATGTCTTGTCTATTGTGAATAGCGCTGCTATGAACATAGGGGTGCGTGTATCTTTTCGAATTAGAGTTTTCGTCTTTTTTGGATATATGCCCAGGAGTGGGATTGCCGGATCATATGGTAGTTCTATTTTCAGTTTTTTGAGGAACCTCCATACTGTTTTCCATAGTGGCTGCACCAATTTACATTCCCACCAACAATGTAGGAGGGTTCTCTTTTCTCCACATCCTCTCCAACATTTGTTATTTGGAGACTTTTTTTTTTAATAAATTTTTAATTAATTAATTTATTTTTGGCTGCGTTGGGTCTTCCTTGCTGTGCTCAGGTTTTTCTCTAGTTGCAGCGAGCGGGGGCTGCTCTTCTTTGCGATCCGTGGGCTACTCATTGCGGTGGCTTCTCTTGTTGCGGAGCACGGGCTCTAGGCATGCGGGCTTCAGTAGTTATGGCTCATGGGCTCTAGAGCACAGGCTCAGTAGTAGTGGTGCATGGGCTTAGTTGCTCCACAGCATGTGGGATCTTCCTGGACCAGGGCTCGAACCCGTGTCCCCTGCACTGACAGGCAGATTCCCAACCACTGTGCCACCAAGGAAGTCCCTGTTATTTGTAGACTTTTTAATGACGGCCATTCTGACCAGTGTGAGGTGGTACCTCATTGTAGTTTTGATTTGCATTTCTCTAATTGGCGATGTTGAGCATCTTTTCATGTGCCGGTTGGCCATCTGTATGTCTTTGGAGAAATGTCTATTTAGGTCTTCTGCCCATTTTTGATTGGGTTGTTTTTTTTTGTTGTTATTGAGTTGTATGAGCTGTTTGTATACTTTTGAAATTAAGCCCTTGTCATTCGCATCATTTGCAAATATATTCTCCCAGTCCATAGGTTATCTTTTTGTTTTGTTCATGGTTTCCTTTGCTGTACAAAAGCTTTTAAGTTTGATTAGGTCCCATTTATTTATTTTTGCTTTCATTTCTGTTGCCTTGGGAGGCTGTTTCTTAATTCTCTTTGGTGGCTGTGTTCCTCTCTGCTGGCATCACTGTCCTTTTTTGCCTCTTTATTGATGGGCAAGACATTTAAAAACCTGCTTGGCCAAAAGATGACCATCTTAAAATCTGAGTGTAAATGTGGTCCCCATTTAGAATAGATGTGGTTGCCATGACACTTCCCATGTAACATCATTAAACATCCTCCACGCACGCGGTACTTTGCAAGTTACCTTTCAATCACGTCAAGTCCAAATGCATGTGGTCTACTCACTTACATCCCAGTCATCCCATCACCACTAGCTTTATAGGTCACAAGCCTTGCTCTTATGTTATTACGTGGTACCATGGATAAGGCAGTTGCATGCTCAGTGGCTCGTTTGCCTGCCTGGTGCAGGATTTTCTGGTACAGCATCAGCACACTGGCAACCGTAAATGACTTTGGTTTGTCACCATTTTCCACCCTTCTGGCCCCCATTCTTTAGCATGAACCCATTGTGGGAGGAGCGACTCCACCTCATGGGAGGTTTGGGTCTGCAACTGAAAGTAAGAGGCAGCAGCTCCCATGTCCTCTGAACAGGTCTGGATCCCAGTGCAGAGGTTCTGTTCACATCCATGTCCTTCTGCCTCTTTTCGAAGAGGCTTTTTCACATTTTACCAGAAAATTATTAAGAAGTTTATTTAAAGAGTGAGACTTCTTGATGCATTTAAACTGTGTTTTTTAAAAAAATTATTTTATTGAATTATAGTTGATTTACAATGTTGGGTTAATTTCTGCTGTACAGCAGTGTGATTCAGTTATACACACACACACACATGTATATGTATATTCTTTTTCATATTCTTTTCCATTATGGTTTTTCAAAGGATATTGAATATAGTTCCCTGTGCTATACAGTAGAACCTTGTGGTTTATCCATTTAAATTGTAGTTTGAAATGCTTTTGTTCATATGGTTGTTTCCTTGGCCCTCAAAGCCTTTGCTTTTTTTCGGAATTCAGGATTAGCCCTCTTTCCCCAGCGTTTTCCAAAGTACCTAGCTTCTATTACAGCACCTCCTCCATGCGATCTGTGTAACTTATATTAATGGAGCTCCAGCTCCAGCTGGTTAAGCTTCTGGATGAAGGGCAGCATCTTACTAATCTGTCAATTCCCCGTGGCCATTCTGGCGCCTTACATCTGGGGATGTTCAGTAAGCAGTGGTTAAAAATTTACAAAAAATATGTTTACTTGTCCCAAACTTTAGAGAATGCTTTAACGGCATCAAGTCCTCTTGAACCTACAAAGGAAACCTATCGTCTCCCCCAGGGCAGCCCTGGAGACACATCTGTACATCGGCACGCCCTCCATGCTCGTGAGTCTGTGCTGCTCGCTGGCCAGCCAGGTGGCCTTTGTGTCTGTTGGTCACATATATTGCTTTGTGGAAGAGCCAAATTATTGTTTTCCTTGTTCGCGGTAGGGACTGTCATTCTCTTGGATGCTTTGTGCCTGGGATGCAGGAACGCTTGAATATAGCCTTGGCATCCTGTGAGATTCCCAAGGACTATCTCAGCATAAGGAACAGGATCTTGGGAATCAAATTCTACTCTGTTGTGAAAAGCTAGGCTTGTGCTGATAAACGAATGCAGAAGTCTCTAGTAAACTGGGCCAGGGCAGGTGGCTCAGGCCCAAGGCTTATGAGGGCCTCTTGCTTCAAATATTACCGTCAGAGGATCCTGAGGGTATTACTCACGTAGGCCACTTGGAGAGGTATAGAGAGGGCCAAAGACCTTTTCATCCTCTCCTCTTTCCTCCTTCCCCCTATAGTCTCTGTAGTAGCAAAATGATGGAAAGGGAATGTCTGCTTGACCAAGAACTAAAGCAACAAAGTTCCTATTCCCATTTTTTCAAGAAATGTCCAAGGAAATAAATCTTATTTTACTTTTTTAACATCTATTTATTTATTTATTAATGTCATCATCAGCTGAACGTAATTTTTTAACTCTTTTTACTGAATAGGATGCACAGAAGTTCAAGTTTACATGGAGATTTATTTATTTATTAATTTGTTTCATCAAAACAGAATTGTTCTATGTACATTAATCTGGAACTTGCATTTTTCACTTTACAATGTACATAATGGCCATCCACCATTATAAACAAATAATTCTAAGTCATGCTTAAAAATAATGGTGTGATAGTCCATGGTATACCATAATTTATTCAGCCATTCTCTTATTTATGGAAAACGGGTTTCTTCTCCAATTTTTGCCACCACAAATATGTTCAATTAAACATAAGTACAATATAGGGCGTCCTTACATGTTAGTGTTTGCATCTCTTTTTTCAGCAAAAACAACCAGAAGTCAGGTTGCTGAATCAATAGATATGTATGTTTTGGATTTTAATAAATACTGTAATATTATTTTCCCCAAATGAAATAATTCATTTTCCTATCAGCAACATATGAGAATATTCATTGCAAGAAAATAAATTTTAGCCCAATTTTCCCCTTTCTTCATGGCCTTCTTACCGTAACTATTCCACTAAGGTGTTTTTATGACTAGCAGGTTTGTGTCTGACATCTACTAGGTAAAATTCATTCTCATCTTATAACTTAAGTTTGCTTAAGATCTCAGAATCTCTTATCCTTGGTTTTAGTTTTATTTTTCATCTGAAAAAACAAACTTTGTCCTTATAGGAGGCAGAAGGCATTTCTAGAATTCTATTTCATGTACATCTGTAGTGTGTGACAGATTACTCAATTTTTCGAGGAGGAAATCCAGTTCCAGTGGATAATATCAGTACAAAAGAACCAAGCATATCTTTGGAGGATGATGTAAGCAGAAGCTGGTTGGAGAAATATCATTAGTATGAGGGCAACATGTATGAATTCTGCAAGGTGTGAAGAAGCAGTTATGAAAGACATTATATTTTAAGCCTGGAAATGTGGGTGGGCTGCCATATTGACTAGATTTAAAATTAACCACAGTCTTGAAGCTTAAGCTTGTATATATAATGTGGGAGATGTGTTACAGAAATAGATGCAGCAAATGTTGGACTTTTATCCATTCTACTTTTGCTGCTACTTTGCAGCACACAGAAAGAGTTATTTATTATAATATCAAGGAAAGAGGGGGGCTAATGAATGAAGTATTTGGCTCTCTGAAAAAGTTATGATTCTGTTAATGTTTGTAGAAATGGCATGCTGATTGCTAATTAATTGTCCTAGAAAATTTTGATCAAATATTCTTCTCATATTTACTTAATAACTCTTAAAAGAATACTTTTTCTTCGCCATTCATGCCTCTTATCTTTGGGAATGATACTTTTATAGTGGGACCAGAAAACAACGGAAGTCTTTAATCCATACATGACAGCATTCTCTGCTGCCTGACTCTCTGATTTTATTTCTGAGGGTGTCTAAGACATTTGACATAACAAGTAAGATGAAAAGAAAGCCCTCCAAGTAAATAATCATGTCCTGCAAACCCAGATTGTCTAGAACAGCTTTAACTTGGAACTTTGTAAAACACTGGCTCAAGGTTGGATCTTTCCCAAGATTGTAGTACTATATTGAATTCCTTCCCAGTAATTGTTTGCATTAATCACATTATATCTTTGAGGTACCTTCAGATAATCTTATGTTAAAAAAATAATGGTAAGATATAGAGAAATATGATTCAATCATTCACCCAGTCCAGAAAATAAGTCAGCAGTCCCACCGGGGTGAATGATTCTAAGTATTTTCAGACAGCTGAAATGAATGTTTGAATCTTAATAAATCTAAAAAAAAAAAACCAACTTAGTTCTGATTACTATAAAATTGTCAGGTAAAATTGCTTATTTTATTTATCAGATAGCATGTTCTCCGAATGATGCTAAAGGTCAAGTTCAAGACTTTGAAAAATTATATACCCTCTTTTAAAATTTTTGTTTCCTGAACACCTGAAACATTATGGCTTCAAAAGGAAAATTAGTACAAGTTTATATGTTACAGTGAATGAGCAAATATATATTTTATCATAAGAAAATAAGTTCATTGGTATGGGAGAATTCAAAGATGGATATAACTCATTTTAACAAACATTTTAGGTAAGGCACAGTAATATTTTGCTCTCAGGACTTCTTAGGCTACTAAGGGGAAAGAAAACTTGTCCATAGTAAAATTACCTTTAGGAAAGAAAACAAATCCTGCAAGCATAGTATGAACAAATAGCTAAGAAACTATTTGGGAACAAAAAACGTTTGAAGAGGAGAAAAATAATGAGTTAATAAATATCTGTTGGTTTCTCTTTAGGAACAGAATTTAAATAAATTAATTTAAAATTTTGTTAATTTTTTAAAGGAAAACACTTTCAAGGACTTTTTAGTGAACTCTACTTCATGAAATACTTTAAAACTTTTCCAATAGTATATTATCAGTAATTCATTCTATATACTATTTTGATGAATTTACAAATTTAATATTGGAAATAATCAAGAATTATAAATTGGTGTCATAAAATTTATGTGTTTCGTGGGTAGATAAGTTTATAGTCTAGTAATTATAATCCTATGAATATAAAATTACTCAGATAATTAGAATTAATTGGAATAGACTTATAGCCTTTGAAAATTCTGGGACTTGTTAACATGAATTACATTATAAATGTGTGATAAGTTACACAATTAAAGTTAAAATTATATTAATTGTATCGCAATATTCTGTTTTATTGAAGTATCTTCAATTTGGCTTTACAAAGTGGGGAAATATATGGAATCAGTTTAGTATTTTTTTATGGTTTATTATCTTTCTGGTGTTTTTAAAATACAGCCCAAATCAGGACCAAATTATCTGTTAAATGCCCCCCTTTTTTAGTTCATCACAGGACAATTCAACATTTGGATTTACAGCAGGTCGTATTCATTGTACTGTTGAGAAGTTTATATCATCTGTTGCCTGCCTGAGAGGGTGTCCCTAAATAAAGTTCCACCAGTTTTATCAACACTAGGGTGCCTTTTGGAGACTGAGTCTTTCAGAATTATAGGTTGTCTTATGGTATTTGCTCTACTTTGTGCTTGCTTTTTTTCTGGTTTGAAGAATCTGTTCCGTGGGGTGTTTGTTAGATCAGCTGGCCCTCTGTGCTGCAGTGAATACAGTCAGGCAAACAGATGGAGAAATTTAATTTTCACTGAGGAGAGGCTTCCATAGCAACATCTAAGTGCAATATACGTCTGGTCACATTTACTGGGCTATTGTTACAAACCAAACATACACATAAGTGTGATCTGGAGAGAGACGTTTGAAATACAAGCTGCTCATCAGGTCCCTGAAAATCCTTTCACTTTTTCAATGGAGAATATTTCTTACTTTATTTAAGAAATATTGAGCGTGTGTGTGTGTGTGTGTGTATTTTTGTGTGTGTGTATCTCTGTGTGCGTGTATTTCTGTGTGTATGTGTGTGTATACTTAGCAAGTCACATGGCTTTTGACAAGCTTTCATAAACTTCATTTGGTAAGTCAAGCCACATGAAAAACTGTTTTCCCCATATTTCTGGGAGTAGAAATTAATCCTTCGGGAACTGTGTTTCAGGGTTTAGATTCTGTATTCAGCCGTGGTGAGTGGGGTGTGAAAGCGTGATTCCGTGTGGTCCAGGCTGCTGTAGGAAGGGCTGGTGCTAAATATACCACAGTGGGATCCAGGCAGAACATCTGAAACCTGGTGAGGATCATGATAGAAATAACAATCCTGTTAAGCCCCCTCTGTCTGGAAGCAAGTCAGCCTCAAAGCTCAAGCAATGAGTGCGTTTTCATCAAACTGTATATAATGATGATTAAAAGGCATCATAGTGATACTGAGGAACAGTAAGATCCTGAACTTCTTCAATGCATGAAAGAAAAATGTGCAACTGTACAGTGGGTTTGTACTTGGGTCTTTTTAATATAGTTGCTTGACATTGATAGATAATCAATGTGTGGTTTGTATGGTAACGTTTAGAAATGAAAATATTTGATCTAACTGGATTTTCTCATTTCCCAACCATTTTGGATGAATGGATATTTATATGACACCTTGCATTTGTATAAGGACTTTTATTTACTCCTCAAAATATTTTCACTTACAAAATATGGTCTTTCACATAGTTCTTTGTTGAAAATCTGCTTTTAGATATACAAGAAAAGAAAATTGAATTTAGAGATAAGATCATGCTTTGCAAAAACATTAAATATGAAAAATTTCAGCAAATTCCCCAAATCTAGCTTAACTCTGCCTATGAAATATCTGCCCCAAACTCCTATGGGGTGCCATATAGGTAATTCTATTACTGAGCAAACAATGGATTTATTTATTTTTTTAAGCCTTAGTGAATGATGTAAGAGCTTTATAGATAGAACTTAAGTTATTAATTTTGGAATCAATCAGCCTTAAAAACTCAGGTGTTTTGTAAGATGCCACATAATAAATCAAACACCTCCTTCAAGCTTAAATTGGGTATAAATTTTAAATGAAAACACTGTATATATAATTTTATCTAATGTGATTACTCAGTTTTATGTGTTAAATATATGAACCCAGAGTTTTAGCAGAACAGTATTTCAAGACAATTGCTTTTTGGGTATAGTAATCAAAATATTTGACTGGAGTCAAGCAGACACATTTTATTACAGGCATCTCTAATGTTATAATCTGTGTGACTTCCCTGCGCTTTGAAAGTTGAGAAAGCCACTTTCGCTTTCCTTATTTCCCATCCTAGTTAAGGTAGCTTACTGCTGCAGAATTAAAGAAATGTTATTTTAACATTTGGGATTTGGTTTATGATATCTCTTCCCTAAATTACTTTATTAGTTTCTTCTCATTTACCCTTGGATACAGTTGTTCCAGGGTACAAAAATAATACGGAAGAGAATGCCTATGTTGGTAAATCTTTAGTTTTTTGGTCCAGGGTTTACTTAGTGATCTCCCAGGCTTCATTCTAAGACAATAAAGGATCATTATGGTAAAGTAGGTATAATCCAGTGAGTTGGAATCAGACAGATCTGGGTGTGAATTCCAGCAGTATAACTGTTCTGCTACATCCAGCTGTTTATTTCTAGGAGATGAAAACTTGGAGAGGTTAAATAACTTGACTAAAGATCCAGAGCTGAGATTTTAAATGCAGGTTATCTGACTGTGGAATTGGTCTTTCATCTCTGCATTACATAGGTAAACTTCTGTTTAGGAAACACATGTGTTCCTATATAACTTTTAAAAATAAGCAAATATTCAGAATATGTAATTTCACAAGCCTTTTGCATTAGTGGCTCAATGGCAGGGTTATAAATTTTACATGTAATTGTCTTTAAATACACCTCTATCTGTTTTTTTAGTAACCAGAGTGACACAAAGTAATGAATCTGATATGTACAGTCGTCTTTCAGTATCCGAGGGAGGTGGCTTCCAGGACCCCAATGGATACCAAACCTATGGATGGCCAAATCCTTTACTATATAAAATGGCATGGTATTTGCATATAACCTATGCACATCCTCCCATTTACTTTAATCATCTCTAGATTACTTATAATACCTAATGCAATGTGAATGCTTTGTAAATAGTTTTCAGCCTGTGGCAAATTCAAGTTTTGCCTTCTGGAACTTTCTGGAATTTTTTTCTCAAATATTTTCTATCCATGGTTGGTTGAACCCATGGATGCACCACCTGCTGACACAGAGGGCCAATGTATTATGTCTAAAACCTTTATGTGTTACTTAAATATCCAACAATGAAAAGCACAATTTTAGGCCAAAACAAACCCCACAAATAACCAAAGAAAGTGCATTTTCACAGAAAAAAAACTAAATCACTTCTGAATTGGGAAAAGATGATATTTAAATTTGAAGCAATTATAAATTTTTGTTGCGTTCTTTTATTCACAGCTTCAGTGTTCAGATGGGAGGCATCTCGTTATGTGCTTATTGCCATTTGTGTAACTTGGTTGGAAAAATGCCTATTCAAATCCTTTGTCCATGTTTTAAAATAAATTTTTTTTTCAAACACTTTTAGATTTACAGGAAACTTGCTAAGATGGTACAGAAGATTCTCTTAAACACCACACCCTGTTTCCCTGATAATTAACATCTCACATTAGTACAGTACACTTGTTACAATTAATGAACCAATAACGATACACTATTATTTACTTCGTACTTACTTAGATTTCCCTGGATTTTTACCTAATGTTGCTTTTCTGTTCTAGGAGCCCATTTGGAGTCCACGTATTCGTATTTAGTTGTTGTATCTCCTTAGGTTCCTCTTGACTTCCTCAGACTTTCCTTGTTTTTGATGACCTTGACAGCTTTGAGGAGTAGTGGGCAGATATTTTCTAAAATGTCCTTCTATTGGTATTTGTTGGAGGTTTTATTTGAATGGGGTTATTGGTTTGGGGAAGGAAGACCACAGTGATAGAATACCATTTTCATCACATCATATCCAGGGTACATGTTATCAACTCGATGTTGACGTTGATGTTGACCTCAGTCACCCTGCGGAGGTAGTGACTGTCAAGTCTCTCCACTGTAAAGTGATCCTTTGCCCCCCTCCCCGCCTTTCCATACTGTACCCTTTGGAGGAAAGTCACTGTGAGGTGTTTGTATTTAAGAAGTAGGTACTTAGGCTCCACCTCCTTGAGGGTGGAGTATCTACATAAATTACTTGGAATTTTTCTGCATGTGAAATTTGTCTCTTTCCATTCATTTTAAAATTTATTCAATTATTTATTTATATTGGTATGCACTCATGCATATTTATTTTACGCTATGCATTATAATCCAATACTGCTTTATTCATCATATTTCTCAAATTGTTTCCATTTTGGCTATTGGGAGCTCTTTCAGTTGGTTCCTATGTCTTTTTTTTTTTAAACATCTTTATTAGAGTAATTGCTTTACAATGGTGTGTTAGTTTCTGCTTTATAACAAAGTGAATCAGCTATACATATACATACATCCCCATATCTCCTCCCTCTTGCGTCTCCCTCCCACTCTCCCTATCCCAGCCCTCTAGGTGGTCACAAAGCACCGAGCTGATCTCCCTGTGCTATGCGGCTGCTTCCCACTAGCTATCTATTTTACACTTGGTAGTGTATATATGTCCATGCCACTCTCTCACTTCGTCCCAGCTTACCCTTCCCCCTCCCTGTGTCCTCAAGTCCAATCTCTATGTCTGCATCTTTATTCCTGTCCTGCCCCTAGGTTCTTCAGAACCTTCTTTTTTTTTTTTAGATTCCATGTATATGTGTTAGCATACGTATTTGTTCTTCTCTTTCTGACTTACTTCACTCTGTATGACAGACTCTAGGTCCATCCACCTCACTACAAATAACTCAATTTCGTTTCTTTTTATGGCTAATATTCCATCGTATATATGTGCCACATCTTCTTTATCCATTCATCTGTCGATGGACACTTAGTTTGCTTCCATGTCCTGGCTATTGTAAATAGCGCTGCAGTGAACGTTGTGGTACACGACTCTTTTTGAATTATGGTTTTCTCAGGGTATATGCTCAGTAGTGGGATTGCTGGGTCGTATGGTAGTTCTATTTTTAGTTTTTTAAGGAACCTCAATACTGATCTCCATAGTGGCTGTATCAATTTACATTCCCACCAACAGTGCAAGAGGGTTCCCTTTTCACCACACCCTCTCCAGCATTTACTGTTGGTAGATTTTTTGGTGATGGCCATTCTGACTGGTGTGCGGTGATACCTCATTATAGTTTTGATTTGCATTTCTGTAATGATTAGTGATGTTGAGTATTCTTTCATGTGTTTGTTGGCTATCTGGATACCTTCTTTGGAGAAATGCCTATTTAGGTCTTCTGCCCATTTTTGGATTGCGTTGTTTGTTTTTTTGATACTGAGTTGCATGAGCTGCTTGTAAATTTTGGAGGTTAATCCTTTGTCAGTTGCTTCATTTGCAAATGTTTTCTCCCATTCTGAGGGTTGTCTCTTCGTCTTGTTTATGGTTGCCTTTGCTGTGCAAAAGCTTTTAATTTTCATTACATCCCATTTGTTTATTTTTGTTTTTATTTCCATTTCTCTAGGAGGTGGGTCAAAAAGGATCTTGCTGTGATTTATGTCATAGAGTGTTCTGCCTATGTTTTCCTCTAAGAGTTTTATAGTGTCTGGCCTTACATTTAGGTCTTTAATCCATTTTGAGTTTATTTTTGTGTATGGTGTTAGGGAGTGTTCTAATTTCATTCTTTTACATGTAGCTGTCCAGTTTTCCCAGCACCACTTATGGAAGAGGCTGTCCTTTCTCCATTGTATATTCTTGCCTCCTTTATCAAAAATAAGGTGACCATATGTGCGTGGGTTTATCTCTGGGCTTTCTATCCTGTTCCAATGATCTATATTTCTGTTTTTGTGCCAGCACCATACTGTCTTTTTTACTGTACCTTTGTATTATAGTCTGAAGTCAGGGAGTCTGATTCCTACAGCTCCATTTTTCTTTCTCAAGATTGCTTTGGCTATTCAGGGTCTTTTGTGTTTCCATACAAATTGTGAAATTTTTTGTTCTAGTTCTGTGAAAAATGCCATTGGTAGTTTGATAAGGATTGTATTGAATCTGTAGATTGCTTTGGGTAGTAGAGTCATTTTCACAGTATTGATTCTTCCAATCCAAGAACATGGTATATCTCTCCATCTGTTGGTATCATCTTTGATTTCTTTCATCAGTGTCTTATAGTTTTCTACATACAGGTCTATTGTCTCCTTAGGTAGGTTTAATCCTGGGTATTTTATTCTTTTTGTTGCAGTGGCAAATGGGAGTGTTTCCTTAATTTCTCTTTCAGATTTTTCATCATTAGTGTATAGGAATGCAAGAGATTTCTGTGCATTAATTTTGTATCCTGCTACTTTACCAAATTTGTTGAATAGCTCTAGTAGTTTTCTGGTAGCATCTTTAGGATTCTGTATGTATAGTATCATGTTATCTGCAAGCAGTGACAGCTTACTTCTTCTTTTCCGATTTAGATTCCTTTTATTTCTTTTTCTTGTCTGATTGCTGTGGCTAAAACTTCCAAAACTATGTTGAATAATAGTGGTGAGAGTGGACAACCTTATCTTGTTCCCGATCTTAGAGGAAATAGTTTCAGTTTTTCACCATTGAGAACAATGTTGGCTCTGGGTTTGTCATACATGGCCTTTATTATGTTGAGATAAGTTTCCTCTTTGCCTACTTTCTGGAGGGTTTTTTATCATAAATTGGTGTTGAATTTTGTCAAAAGGTTTTTCTGCATCTATTGAGATGATCATATGGGTTTTCTCCTTCAGATTGTTAATGTGGTATATCACATTGATTGATTTGCGTATATTGAGGAATCCTTGCATTCCTGGGATAAACCCCACTTGATCATGGTGTATGATCCTTTTAATGTGCTGTTGGATTCTGTTTGCTAGTATTTTGTTGAGGAGTTTTGCATCTATGTTCATCAGTGATATTGGCCTGTAGTTTTCTTTCTTTGTGACATCTTTGTCTGGTTTTGGTATCAGGGTGATGGTGGCCTCATAGAATTAGTTTGGGAGTGTTCCTCCCTCTGCTATATTTTGGAAGTGTTTGAGAAGAATAGGTGTTAGCTCTTCTCTCAGTGTTTGATAGAATTTGCCTGTGAAGCCATCTGGTCCTGGGCTTTTGTTTGTTGGAAGATTTTTAATCACAGTCTCAATTTCAGTGCTTATGATTGGTCTGTTTATATTTTCTATTTCTTCCTGGTTCAGTCTTGGAAGGTTGTGCTTTTCTAAGAATTCGTCCATTTCTTACAGGTTGTCCATTTTATTGGCATATAGTTGCTTGTAGTAATCTCTCATGATCCTTTGTATTTCTGTAGTCAGTTGTTACTTCTCCTTTTTCCTTTCTAATTCTATTGATTTGAGTGTTCTCCCTTTTTTTCTTGATGAGTCTGACTAATGGTTTATCAATTTTGTTTATCTTCTCAAAGAACCAGCTTTTAGTTTTATTGATCTTTGCTATTGTTTTCTTCATTTCTTTTTCATTTATTTCTGATCTGACCTTTATGATTTGTTTCCTTCTGCTAACTTTCGGGTTTTTCTGTTCTTCTTTCTCTAATTGCTTTAGGTGTAAGGTTAGGTTGTTTATTTGAGATGTTTCTTGTTTCTTCAGGTAGGATTGTATTGCTATAAACTTCCTTCTTAGAACTGCTTTTGCTGCATCCCATAGGTTTTGGGTTGTCGTGTTTTCATTGTCATTTGTTTCTTGGTATTTTTTGATTTCCTCTTTGATTTCTTCAGTGATCTTTTGGTTATTAAGTAGTGTATTGTTTAGCCTCCATGTGTTTGTATTTTTTACAGATTTTTTTCCTGTAGTTGATATCTAGTCTCATAGCATTGTGGTCAGAATAGATACTTGATACAATTTCAATTTTCTTAAATTTACCAAGACTTGATTTGTGACCCAAGATATGATGTATCCTGTAGAATGTTCCATGACCACTTGAGAAGAAAGTGTATTCTGTTGTTTTTGGGTGGAATGTCCTATAAATATCCATTAAGTCCATCTTGTTTAATGTATCATTTAAAGCTTGTGTTTCCTTATTTATTTTCATTTTGGATGATCTGTCCCTTGGTGAAAGTGGGGTGTTAAAGTCCCCTACTATGATTGTGTAACTGTTGATTTCCCCTTTTATGGTTGTTAGCATTTGCCTTATGTATTGAGGTGCTCCTATGTTGGGTGCATAAATATTTACAGTTGTTACATCTTCTTCTTGGATTGATCCCATGATCATTATGTAGTGTTGTTCTTTGTCTCTTGTAATAGTCTTTATTTTTAAGTCTATTTTGTCTGATACAAGAATTGCTGCTCCAGCTTTCTTTTGATTTCCATTTGCATGGAATATCTTTTTCCTTCCCCTCACTTTCAGTCTGTATGTGTCCCTAGGTCTGAAGTGGGTCTCTTGTAGCCAGCATATAGATGGGTCTTGGTTTTGTATCCATTCAGCCAGTCTTTGTCTTTTGGTTGGAGCATTTAATCCATTTACATTTAAGGTAAGTATCGATATGTATGTTCCTATTACCATTTTGTTAATTGTTTTGGGTTTGTTATTGTAGATCTCTTCCTTCTCTTGTGTTTCCTGCCTAGAGAAGTTCCTTTAGCATTTGTTGTAAAGCTGGTTTGGTGGTGCTGAATTCTCTTAGATTTTGCTTGTCTGTAAAGGTTTTAATTTCTCTGTCGAATCTGAATGAGATCCTTGCTGGGTAGAGTAATCTTGGCTGTAGGTTTTTCCCTTCCATCACTTTAAATATGTCCTGCCACTCCCTTCTCACTTGCAGAGTTTCTGCTGAAAGATCAGCTGTTAACCTTATTGGGATTCCCTTGTATGTTATTAGTTGTTTTTCCCTTGCTGCTTTTAATATTTTTTCTTTGTATTTAATTTTTGAGAGTTTGATTAATATGTGTCTTGGCGTGTTTCTCCTTGGATTTATCCTGTATGGGACTCTGCACTTCCTAGACTTGATCGACTATTTCCTTTCCCATATTAGGGAAGTTTTCAACTTTAATCTCTTCAAATATTTTCTCAGTCCCTTTCTTTTTCTCTTCTTCTTCTGGGACCCCTATAATTCGAATATTTGTGGGTTTAATGTTGTCCCAGAGGTCTCTAAGACTGTCCTCAATTCCTTTCATTCTTTTCCCTTTATTCTGCTCTGCAGTAGTTATTTCCACTATTTTTTCTTCCAGGTTACTTATCCGTTCTTCTACCTCAGTTATTCTGCTATTGATTCATTCTAGAGAATTTTTAATTTCATTTATTGTGTTGTTCACCATTGTTTGTTTGCTCTTTAGTTCTTCTAGGTCCTTGTTAAACATATCTTGTATTTTCTCCATTCTATTTCCAAGATTTTGGATCATCTTTACTATCATTACTCTGAATTCTTTTTCAGGTCTACTGCCTATTTCCTCTTCATTTGTTTGGTTTGGTGGGTTTCTAGCTTGCTTCTTCATCTGCTGTGTGTTTCTGTCTTCTCATTCTGCTTAACTTACTGTGTTTGGGGTCTCCTTTTCGCAGGTTGCAGGTTCGTAGTTCCTGTTGTTTTTGATGTCTGCCCCCAGTGGCTGAGGTTGGTTCAGTGGGTTGTGTAGGCTTCCTGGTGGAGGGGACTAGTGCCTGTGTCCTGGTGGATGAGGTTGGATCTTGTCTTTCTGGTGGGCAGGACTGTGTCCTGTAGTGTGTTTTGGGTTGTCTGGGACCTTATTATGATTTTAGGCAGCGTCTCTGCTAATGGGTGGGGTTGTGTTCCTGTCTTGCTAGTTGTTTGGCATAGGGTGTCCAGCACTGTAGCTTGGTGGTCGTTGAGTGGAGCTGGGTCTTAGCGTTGAGATGGAGATCTCTGGGAGAGCTTTCGCCATTTGATGTTACGTGGAGCCAGGAGGTCTCTGGTCGACCAATGTCCTGAACTTGGCTCTCCCACCTCAGAGGCACAGGTCTGACACCCGGCCGGAGCACCAAGACCCTGTCAGCCACATGGCTAGGTAGGTGGGGAGTTTCTTGCCTTTTGGGAATTCTGAGGTCTTCTGCCAGCATTCAGTAGGTGTTCTGTAGGAGTTTTTCCGCATGTAGATGTATTTTTGATGTGTTTGTTGGGAGGAAGGTGATCTCCATGTCTTACTCCTCCACCATCTTGAAGGTCTCCTATGTTTTTTGGACATACCTTTATCGTGGTGGGTTTTTACTTCTTTTAATAAATTTATTTGTTTTACTTATTTATTTTTGGCTGCGTTGGGACTTCATTGCTGCACACAGGCTTTCTCTAGTTGTGGCGAGTGAGGGCTACTCTTCATTGTGGTGTGCAGGCTTCTCATTGTCGTGGCTTCTCTCGTTGCGGAGCATGGGCTCTAGGCACGCGGGCTTCAGTAGCTGTGGTATGCAGGCTCTGTAGTTGTGGTGCATGGGCTTAGTTGCTGTGCAGCATGTGGGATCTTCCCGGACCAGGGCTCGAACCCGTGTCCCCTGCATTGGCAGGTGGATTCTTAACCACTGTGCCACCAGGGAAGCCCATGGTGGGGTTTTTTTTTTAAGCACTTCCTTATTTTCTGGCACCAGCAGATCGTGTACGTTTGTCTTATATATTTCCTGCCCCAGTCCTAGATTCATCCATTTTTCCAAGGAGACCTGGTTTGTTTTGTTAGCAAATGGTGTTAGAAACCAAGACTGGTCACTAGGTGTGCTCATTGTCACTAGGGTGTCATTGCTCTTAGGCCTTCTCAGCTTACAGAGCAAAAAAATATATAGGCCCATGATAACTTGTGTTATACACATATCTCTAAATATTCTTATGTAGCTGTGTATACCTATATTAAGCTAAACATGAGTTCATACTAATGTCTCCCATTCTAATCCATTACCACAAGGATTGTTCTAGTCTCTTCCCCTTACCGAACTGTAAAGTCACTCCAACAGTGAGAAACCAGGCTCCTGCCGTTCACCATCCATTTACTTAATTGTCCAATCCCAGTGTGTATGTATAGAAGTGTCAGAATTGTTAACCCCTTTTCCCATGGGATATAACTTTGTCAGTGGTACAGTACTTACCTACAGTTCCTTTTGCCTTTAGTTTTATAGACTCATTTCCAAAATTGCTTTAGATCAGCACCTTTTTTCTACTCCCACTTTTACACATTTGTAATACAGTTACAATATTTTGTCATATTCTACATTTTATCCTAGGCTTCCCCCAACCTCCTAAACGATTTTTTTTTTTAATTTTGTCATTTCTATTTTTTTAAATTTTTATTTATTTATTTATTTATTTATTTATTTATTTATGGCTGTGTTGGGTCTTCGTTTCTGTGCGAGGGCTTTCTCTAGTTGTGGCAAGTGGGGGCCACTCTTCATCGCGGTGCGCGGGCCTCTCACTCTCGAGTCCTCTCTTGTTGCGGAGCACAGGCTCCAGATGCGCAAGCTCAGTAATTGTGGCTCACGGGCCCAGTTGCTCTGCGGCATGTGGGATCCTCCCAGACCAGGCCTCGAACCCGTGTCTCCTGCATTGGCAGGCAGATTCTCAACCACTGCGCCACCAGGGAAGCCCCTAAATGATTTTTTGAGATTGACATACATTAAGATTGACTTTTTAAAAATTTCATTGGGTTTTTGACAAATGCATAATGTCATGTATGCTATCCACAATTACAGTATCATACAGAATAGTTTCACTACTCTAAAAAATTTCCTGTGCTTTACTTATTCAACCCTTTCTCCCTTCTAACCAACCCCTGGCATCCACTGATCTTTGTACTGTCTCTCTAGATTTCCCTTTAGAGAATGTCATGTAGTTGGAATGTATGTAACCTCTTCAGACTGGCTTCTTCCACTTAGCACTATACATTTAAGTTTCATCCATATCTTTTTGTGGCTTGATAGTTCATTTCTTTTTATTGCTGGAAAACATTCCACTGTATACTGTTCGCTTATCTCTTCATATTGAAGGACATCATGTTTGCTTCCAGTTTTTGGTGATTATAAGTAAAGCTGCTATAAACATTTATATGCAGGTTTTTATGTTGACATAAGTTTTCAACTCAATTGGATAAGTACCTAGGAGCACAATTGCTGAGTCACGTGGTAAGACTATGTTTAGCTTTGTAAAAACCTGCCAAACTGTCTTCCAAAGTGGCTGTACCATTTTGCCTTCGCATTAGCAAGGAATGAGTCTTCATTGCTCTGCATCCTCAAAAGCATTTGATATTGTCAACTTTTGGGGTTTTAGCCATTCTAGTAGGTATATATGGTGTCTCACTGTACTTTTAATTTGCAATTCTCTAATAACAAATGATGTTGAGGATCATTTCATATGCCTAGTTTCCATCTGTATATTTCCTTTGGTGTGATTTTTAGTCAGATCTTTTGCCCTTTTAAAAATTGAGTTATTTGTCTTTTTACTGTTTATTTGTGTTATTTGCATATTCTGGATATAAGACGCTTATCAGATATATGATTTACAAATATTTTCTCCTATTCTGAGTTGTCTCTTCACTTTCTTGTGTTCTTTGAAGCACAAACATTTTTACTTTTGATCAACTTTAATTTTTTCTGTTTTTTATTTTGTACTTGTGCTTGTGGTGTCATATCTAAGAAATGATTTCCTAATCTACGTTTCCTTCTAATAGTTTTATAGTTTTAACTCTTACATTTAGGTCTACTATCCGTTTTGAGTTAATTTTTGTATATGGTTTGAGGTAGGAGTTCAACTTCATTCTTTTGCAATGCATGTATCCACCTACTCCAGCACCATTGGTTAAAAAGACTATTCTTCCTCCACTGAATTGCTCTGGCACACTTGTCGAAAGTCACTTGACCTTGAATGTAAGAGTTTATTTCTGGACTCTCAGTTCTGTTTCATTGATCTATGTGTCTGTCTTCATGTCTGTATCACACTGTCTTGATTACTGCAACTTTGGTAGTAAGTTTTGAAATCAGGAGTTCATCAACTTTGTTCTTTGCTTTTTCAAGATTGTTTTTGCTATTCTGCCCCCCTTGCATTTCCACATGAATTTTAGCTTGAGAAATATTTTAATCTTTAAAATTTCTCTTTTATTTCTTTTCCTTCCTTTCTATTCTTTCATGTAGTGTTAGTTTGTATTTGCCCCTCCCCCTTCTTCCCCAATCACTTATCTGGGACCCTTTCTCAGGACCAATCAGGTAGCTGTTAATTAATCCTATTGGAAATGTCAGCTGATTAAACTTGGACCTTGTAGAAATTTAACTGGAGAGGATATATTTATAGTGATCTTTGGCTTTTTCCCTCCCCACGTCTCCTTTTCCAGTTAATTGACAAGTTCTGTAGCCCTCCACCTACCCCAATATCACTTGGGAATCCAATGCCTTTGTACATTTCTACAGACCCCACTCCCCTGAAATATGCTATTGAAATTATTTTCCCATCTTCAACAACTTCCGTACATTAGGGACAGATTAATTATACAAAGTATGGTTACGATCATATTATTTTTCCTGCTTAAAAACATTTTGGAACATGGATGAATCTCAAAAAATATTATGTGGAGTGAGAGAAGCCAGACACAAAAGAGTATGTATTTTGACTTCATTTTTATGAAGTCCAAGAACAGACAAAACTAAGCTATAAGAATAAAATTCAGAACACTGGTTGCCACTGGAGGAGGGGGAGGGCAATAAACTTGAATGAGACAAGAGGGAATTGTCTGGGTTGATGGAAATGTTCTGTATCATGATTGCGTCATTTGTTACATGGGTGTAGACTTGTGTCACAACTTATTGAACTGAACACTGAAGAGCTGTGCATTTTCTGTGTAGAATTATACTTAAAATTTTTTTTAAGTGAAAAATAAGTAAAAACTTTGGGTGGCTCTCCATTGCCTTCAGCTCAAACTCTTTAACTTGTCAATTAGAGCCTTTGAAAATCTAACATCTCTGTAAGTTTCCAAGTTTCTCTTGTTATTTCGCTTCCATGCCCTGTGATCCAGCAAAATAGAATTCTCTCTCATTTTCACATGAACCACGATTCCCCACTTCTGTGTCTTTGCTCTCACTTTTCCCTCAGTCAGGAATGTCTTCCAGTCGCCCTGTGTCAGAATGATCTTTCCTCAGATTCCATATCAAAAGTCAGACTCCCTCTCTAAACACCTTATCCTGGTAGCATTTTGTATTTCTCTTAGTGCAATCTTGACTTTCCCCAGATTTTATTGTAATTATTTAAATTGCTGTATCTGTGGTGTTTACAATGTTCCTGGCACTGTTTGTCAACATCCTGTTCCCACTTTAGCCTGTAAGTTCCATTAAAGGCAAGACTTACATTTGCCTTGTTTCTTTCACCTACAGAACTTAGATAAACATTTTTAAATGGATGTACGTATAGATGGAAACGGATGGATGGATGAATTAATCGGAGGGTATGGGGCAATGGGGAATATTGGGGAGGGGAAGCTATCTCAGCATTTAAAAAAAAAAAACCTCTAACATACCCTATGTCTTACTTGTAAGGTATGATGAATGAGATGAAATATGACAGGCAATAAATAAAATTTTGGTGGCTTATCAGTCAAGTCCTGAGCTTATAACATATCTATGCAAATCTAAAAAAAACATGACGGCTCCTGGAATGACTTTTAAACAGTTTCATACAGTCTGTTAAGTCATTTCCCCCATTAAAATCATCCAGCTCCTGGGGGTTTTAGGATGTCGTCATTCTGGCAGTGCCTTCAGACTTTGTTCTCAGGCAGTAGTAATTCTCAACTGAGGCATCTGGTACCTTGATGCTGCCCAGAGGCGGTACTTAGTTGGTTTTGCTAATAGGGTAAACCAGCTCCCCTTGACAGGAGGGAGTGACTTACAGTGTTCAGGGAGTAGGCTGAAGCTCAAGAAACGGAGATCTGGCAGTTATGCAGTCATTAGGCATAAATGTCTGACTTAGCTCAAGAGATACCATCTTTTAGGAGGAGCCGGTGCATCATGGGTCATGGGAATCTGTCTGTAAATGCAAATTCGACATCACCTGACATTGGCAAAGCTTCCATGTGAAACTTACGAAACTAAAGCCAACATCTCCCCCTGAAAAAAATTATTTTATAGAGGAATACTAGGAAGGTGGCAGGAAACTTCTAAACCCTTAAAAAGAAAGCATGACCAAAGAACATTTTGTGAGGGAAAAGGAATATGTGTGATTTTCATGACTGGCTTATTAAGATTTCATTTATAAGATTCTTACACACAGTCTTTCAGAGCAAGCCAGTTTTTATGGATGATATGGCGCCATTCCCGCCATACTTATCCTTTTCAAGTGGAGGGGGACCTTGATAGCCAAGGGAATAATAGTTTAGCTTCATTCTTTCCCGTCTTAAATGGGCCACCTTAGCAGGGGGAGGGGAAAACATTACTAGAGAACTTTGAATATTTGTTCAGAATCTCTGATTCATTGTGTTGTGCGTGTGATTTATAAATGAATCTAAGTCAAGCCCTCAGGCTCCTCTTTGGCCTGAAAAATTTATATTTTGGCAGGCTGTAATAATTTTTTTAAACAATTAATCTTTTTTCAGCTCCTGGTTAAACAGATTTTCGGACCATGGCCACATAATGTTTTGCTGTTGGACCATTAGAAGAAGGAGGAATACATATATTTCTAGCACACTGTTGATTAGCAGTGGTGATAAGGGTCATCCTCGTTTTGTTTCTGATTTTTAAAGGCAGTGCTTCTTACATGTCACTATAAACTGTGATGTTTACTATAAGGTTTTGGTAAATTTCTTTTATCAGGCTAAAGAAGTTCCCTTCTAATTCTAATTTTCTAAAAGCTTTCTCTTGAGTAAGTGTTGAATTTTATTGAATATTTTTCTGCAGTTGATGACACGAGTGTATAATTTTTCTCCTTTAATATTGTGATAGAGTGAATTGTTTTAATGTATTTCCTAATAGTGAACCATTTATATATTCCTTGGAGAATCTATTTTAAATTTATACGTTTTTATGCACTGTTGCATATTTCATTCAGCAATATCTAGTGGAATTGGGAGCTAGACTTTGAAGACTATCTAAAATAACTTGTGGATATTTATGCACTGTTGCATATTTCATTCAGCAATATCTAGTGGAATTGGGAGCTAGACTTTGAAGACTATCTAAAATAACTTGTGGCTCCATGATTCTGTGATTTATTTTTAAGGACTCCCTGACTTATATAAAACTTGGAGAAGAATGGGTACATGATACTTTTCCCTCATGGGAGGAAACTGAAACCCGAAAACAGTAAATGACCAATGTAACATCACACATTGGAAACAGAGTTATGTGAAGTGCTGGTACTTCCTGGGCTCGTACAGTTCTCCGCTTCCTAGTTTATGAACCCAGCGGTCTTCTGGACAGTGGAGATCATAACAGTCCCTACCTCATGGAGCTGCTGGGGATTAAAAGCAACAGTGCATGGAAAGTGCTTTGCCCAGTGCCTGGCACATGGTGAAGAACTCGTTCATTCATTCATTCTTTCAACGAATAATTGTTGCACAGCTGCCATGTGTTCTAGGAGCTGAGGGTATAGTAGAAAATAAGACAGAAGAGGTGCTTGTTTCCAAGAAGTTTATATTCTAGTAGCGAGGGATAGATCATAAACTCATACAAGAGAAAATGGAAAACAGTGAAGGATTTCCAGAATGGGGGAGGCATGATGTGGCTTATATTTTAAGGAGATGACTCTGGTGCTCCATGGAGAACAGACCCTAGGAGGCCAAAGTGGAGGCTGTTACGGTCTTCCAGGCAGGTAATGATAGTGGCTTGGCTGAGGTGGTAACAGCAGAGTTGGTGAGACATCGATGGATCTGGGATGTAGTTTTGAAGCATAATCAGTGGGATTTGCTGATGGATTAGCTGTGGGGATGAATGTTAGGGCTTTTTTTTTTAGCTTACATTTTATAGCTGTGTCTACTGTAGAGAAATAGGTGTGGGAAAAGAGAACAAGTCAGGCAGACTCCTGGTTTTTTTAATTTAAACAACTAAGCCATTCTCTTTACTGAAATCAGAATGTTTGGGGGAGGACCAGATTTTTCCCCCAAGGGGAAATAAGAGTTGATCATCATTAAAAAATTCGCCACCGTTATTCCCAGGCTTCTCATTATAGTCTGAGCCTCATTGCTTTCCTCTCTTTGGATGAGCCCACATATTTATGAATTTGTGTAAAGGGAATTAAAAAAACATTTATTTTAGGTAAAAATAAATATAAAATGTAAGGAGAGCTATATTTTTGACCAATCAACTTTCTCTTTTTATTTTCAATTATTTTTTCATTGTAAAAATATGGAATATTTTTATAATACAGGGGCTGCTACCAAGTGCGTTAAGTACATTTTTTACTAAAGGAAGACATATGTGTGTAAACATGGGCATTTTCTCTTGATCACCATTTCCCTATCTAAGCATTGCTCCCAAATGTGATTCATGTTTATTGTTAGTACCTGTCAAGTAAAACGTTGTCAGAAAAAATTTTCCAATATATAAAAAATGGGGGCTTCCCTGGTGGCGCAGTGGTTGAGAGTCTGCCTGCCAATGCAGGGGACACGGGTTCGAGCCCTGGTCTGGGAAGATCCCACATGCCGCAGAGCAGCTAGGCCCGTGAGCCACAACTACCGAGCCTGCGCGTCTGGAGCTCGTGCTCCGCAACAAGAGAGGCCGCGATAGTGAGAGGCCCGCGCACCGCGATGAAGAGTGGCCCCCGCTCGCCGCAACTAGAGAAAGCCCTCGCACAGAAACGAAGACCCAACAAAGCCATAAATAAATAAATAAATAAACAAATAAAAAAGAAAAAAAAAAGAAAATAATTTGAACAGCCCAATTAAAAAAAAAAATGATTTCTACTTGTGGTTTTTTCTTTACAGCAGCTCCCAAAAGTGTCACGTGAAAAGTCTATTTCCTCCATAGAACTGTAAATATGAAAACCTGTATCACAGGCAGAACAGCGTTTCTGGCATCCGAGCAGATCTGGCACTCTGTCATATTTGCTTTCTTGAGTAGTTCTGCTACTGGCCTACAAAGTGTCACCTTTGAAGGAAAATGCTCTTTGACTTTAGCAAAGAACACTGGTCAGTACTTCTTTGATTAGATTATGCATAAAATTTATGTGTGTGCCACTCACTGGAGATTAAATAATGAAGATGCTCTTAATATTGCAGGAGAGACATTACAAGTCTCATTATTTTAATGGACTGCTGGGCTCCGGGGATTTGCTAATAGGATGCAACATCTTGCATTCCAAGTTAGCAACACTTCCAATTTTACCTGTTCGGCAACCTAACTTTGCAAGCTTTTGATGACCTGTGCAGAAAGAGGTAGTCTTAGATCAATCCTTAGGGGATAGGCCATTCTTACAAATAATAATAATAATAATAATAATAATAATAATCCACGTAATGGCAGCCTTATTACTAGTGCCAGTCAAGGACTAAACGATTCCACTGCCAGAGAGTGAGTGGTCTTCTAATCTCTGCTTGAGAGGGGTCCCTGAGGCCCCAAGGCACTCTCAGGGTGACGGCACAGCTGTCTCTGCTTTTTTGTGAGATTGTCTTTTAGGGCCCTCACGATGGATGACTAATAAGTCTGTACCATCCACATAATTGCACGGCAGTGTTTGCACTGGAAATACAAAAAGACAAATATTTTTTTTTCTTAAGCTTATATTCCATTTGATTCCAAAAATAACCATAAATCGCTTATTAAAAAGCCAAAAAATGATAACCTGCTCTACAGTCTTGAGCTACAATTTCTGTTTCATCTCTGCACATCTTTAATGGATTTTTTTGGTTGTTTTTTTTAAAGAGTATTTTTTAAAATTTATTTTATTTATTTATTTTTGGCTGCATTGGGTCTTCGTTGCTGCGTGCGGGCTGTCTCTAGTTGCGGCGAGCGGGGGCTACTCTTCGTTGCAGTGCGTGGGCTTCTCATTGCAGTGGCTTCACTTTGTTGCAGAGCACGGGCTCTAGGCGCACGGGCTTCAGTAGCTGTGGCACACGGGCTCAGTAGTTGTGGCTCGCGGGCTTAGTTGCTCCGCGGCATGTGGAATCTTCCCGGACCGGGGCTCGAACCCGTGTCCCCTGCATTGGCAGGTGGGTTCTTAACCACTGCGCCACCAGGGAAGTCCCTAATGGATTGTTTAAACCTATCATCGTGGCAGTAAGTCCAGTATCTCCCTCCCCAGGTTCACCCCTCCTTCTGAGTTGTCGAATACTAAAGTGAAACAAATATGAGGTCTTAGGAACTCCAATTCTAAAATCTATCCCAAATTCTGTGCTCAGTAGAGAGAGCCCTTATCCGATCAGCCCAATAGTGCTGTTGTTTCTCACAACCACCAACATTGCCTCTTGGTCCTTTGCAGTCCCATGATGAAGCTAGTCTGCTCTATAAAAGACCTCGATGTCCTGTCTTCCTGGGGAGTGCGTTGCGGCTTTGAAAGGGAGGTGATGTTATCCCCTCCATGCCACACTTGATCAAGTGTTATAATAAAGCATCTATTCTGTGCTCGGTACTGTTCAGTATACTGGGAATATAGTGGAGAATAAACATCAAAACAGACAAGCTTCTGCGTAGCCTATAGTCTACCAGGGGGTCCCAATCAACGAGTAATTGACAAGTAATCTCTTTTATGTAACATCATGAAAAGAAAGATGTTACTGATAAAGTTAATTTATATATAGGGACCTAGGAAACAGGCTGACCCAGTGGCCCAGCCCGTGTCACAAATCTAAACCTGCGTCAGCCTGCACTTACAGGAAACACCTGTCAGGGAATCCTAACTTACACCAATCACAATCCTCCAACTCAGCTTAGCTAGCTTACCTTACTCTAGAGAACAGGACCTGCTCACCTTACAAGGAAATGCCCGACCTCCTGGCCAATCATGCCTTACTTCTGAGTTGCCTCTTTCTATAAAACTCACTCTGGCCCCAAATCCCTTGGGAACAGTGCACCACTGCTTATGAGGCACTGTACTTCCCCAGTTTGTGGATTGTTTCCCCTTGAATAAAGGCCATCAAACCTGTTACTAAATTGTCTTAATTTTGTCATTTGACACTACCAAGTAAACTATGACAAACCATCTACTGGAAGTTGATTGTAATTTCAAAGATGTTCAATTGTAAGGGGGGGGTGGAGAGAGGAAGAAGGGAAGAGAAGAGAAGGGAAGAGAAGAGAAGAAAAGGATAAAAAGAAGTAAGCTGGGTCCCCAAAAGAAGGCTCTGAGATGAGGATTCGAGTGCAAATAATTTATTTGGGAGCTGGTCCCAGGAAGCACCGACAGGGGAGTGGGGCCTTGAGATCAGGAAAGAGAGAAAGCCAGTTGGGGTATAATACTGAGCAGGTTACCTTGTTACCTGTGGACATGTGGAACTCAGTCCCATCATGAGCTTTGGGAGATGGTTAGAATATGCCTCAGTGTTGTCCCAAGCACATGGTAAGAAGGCTGGGACATTTATCTACCAACTCCTATTGGTCATTGGATGAGTGTCCACTCAGGTCATGTGTCAGTTCCCAGTTCTTAGGCCTGCCCTGTACAGAGACCAACACTCCAGGGAAACCCTCCAGGTGGAGAGTGGCAGATGCTGACAGTAGGAAGCCATCAGTGTGCCCAGAAGGATGAGTGCCAAGGAGATGCTGGAGGAACACCAATGAGCATCTCAAGATTGTTGAACAGTAATTTGAGATTATAATAAATATCATGAAGGAAGTAAAGTGGAGCAAAGTTGTGGAGATGGAAGGAGGAATGCCTTTTTTTTTTTAGAAATATCACTACTAATTTTTTTTTTTAAACTTATTTATTTATTTTTGGCTGTGTTGGGTCTTCGTTTCTGTGCGAGGGCTTTCTCTAGTTGTGGCAAGCGGGGGCCACTCTTCATCGTGGTGCGCGGGCCTCTCACTATCGCGGCCTCTCTTGTTGCGGAGCACAGGCTCCAGACGCGCAGGCTCAGTGATTGTGGCTCACGGGCCCAGTTGCTCCGCGGCATGTGGGATCTTCCCAGACCAGGGCTTGAACCCGTGTCCCCTGCATTGGCAGGCAGATTATCAACCACTGCGCCACCAGGGAAGCCCTGAGGAATGCCATTTTAGAGAGTATGGTGGGAGGTGGGAAAGGTGAGCATTTGAGAAAGTGACGTTTGAGCAGAAACCTGAATGTTGAGGACTGAAGCATGCGTAGACCCAAGGGAAGCATCTCCAGCGGAGGGACCTGCTAGTGTAAAGGCCCTGAACTGGGAGAGGTCTTGTTGAGGCCGTGGAACTAAAGGAGCCATTATGCGTGAAGCATAGTCAAAAGTGGGGCAAATGGTAGGGGATGCCTTTTGTCAGGTAGACAAAAGCCCAGTTGCATAGAACCTCATAGCCGTGGCAAGGAATTGGGAGCTTATTTTGAATATCATGGGAAGCTTTTAGAGGGTTTGAGCAGTATGTGTGATCTGGTTTTATTTTAAATGATCTCTGTGACCTCTGTATGGGAATAAGAGTGGAAACAGGAGCTGGATTGGGAGGCTGCTGTAACAATCCGGGTGACAGATTATTGTGGCTTAAAGCAGAGAAATAGAAATATTTCCGTAAGAAATGTTCTTATGGTAAAGGGGAGTGCTTCCTGTTCACACAGAAGTGGTACCCAACCATTAATAATAAAGGGATGAAATAGGTAGCCAACAACATCTAAAAACCGATGGAATCATTGACTAAGAACAAGATTTAAGAGTTAATAACTGAGTACACACTTAAAGAACAGTAGCAAGTATAGTGGCTTGAATATGCAGAAGGTCAAAGAGCCAAGAGGCTTAAAGCAATAAAAATAAAATGCAACCAGCCTGTAACCTGGTGGGCTGGTGCTCTCCTTGGCTGTCTCTAGGACATAGAGTAACATTCAGTTACATCAGCCCAATTGTGAAATTTCTGAAAAATCGTGTAGATTGTAGTTTAGTTTTTGTGTGTCGGAATTTTTGCTGATCCCATAGCAAAACTTTACCAAATGCTCTTTTTCCAGTACATCCCTCCCCTCAGATAGCTCACCCACTCCTGGCCTTCTCCTAAAGACTTTGCTTCCCAGTTCTAATCTTCTACAAACTCTACCCATAAAATCAAGCCCAAGGTGCCCTTTCCCCCATTCATTATCCTGGTAACTATTTAATTGCTGTTTTTGCCTTGGATCCTCTTCCCCACAGCCCATTGTTCCCTAAAATACTCCTTTTATGCTGTCAGTACGCTAAATGAAATCTTTCTGAGGCTTGTATTCCTTGCCTGAGGATAGCAATCTCCTTAGTTATTAAATAAGGCTTATCTCCCACTCCTCCTTCACAACCCTCAAACTCAGCTTAACAGGGCTTGTCATGTTCTGAACATACCTTTTTGCTACCCCTCTGGGTCTTTGATCTTTCTCTTTCCCTCTTCTGGAATTTTCCATCGTGTCTCCTACACACACACACAATCTCTGCCTAAAAAAAAAAAAATTACATCTCAAGTTTCTTTCTTAAAGCCTCTCCTACACTTGGTGCAGCCCAGCAGAGGACACTTAGCATATCATAAAGTAGCACAGGTAAAAGTATTAGCTAAACATTATTTATTGAGTGCCTACTTCATACCAGCTTCTGTACTTGGTGTACAAAGATGAATATAGAATGCAGTTGCTAGCCTTAAGGAGCTCAGTCCAGTGGAAGAGATGAATGCATAAATATACCCTCATAGGATATGGTGAGTGCAGTGATTGAAATATGAAGAGGGTATGGAGAAGGGGTTGTTCAAGCAGAGCAAGTAAGACAGAGGGGTTCAGCCTGCAGGCACAGAGCCAAGACTGAGCTCAACCAAAGGCAGAGGTCTCAGTACCAAGGAGAGCGCCTCATGCACCCAGCCTTTAAGCATTCCTCACATTTTTGGAAGCAGCTCAAAACTTTCTGTTAGGCTCTGTCCTGACAAGCAAGAGTTTCTGGCTTAAAGGAACCCTGGTTAGATATGTCCTGGATCCCTATGAGTTAGGAAAATACTCCTTCAACTTATGAACTTGCAGGGTTTGAGGATTGAAGATTAGTTGAGGAATTCATATCCTTAGAAGGTTCTCTTGGATCAGTTTCTCAGGGGATAGTTCTCATTCTAGAATTTGATATGGAAACCAGGACTTTATTTTATTGGAATTTTCTTTCTCAGGCTTTGGGGGATTGGAGCCTGATTCCTGACTAGTTTAGACAGAATTGATCTCTTCAGCCTTTTTTTTACCACCTGCCTGGCAGCTACGATGTTATTTATGAATGTTATTTTCTTTCTCGAGCTATGTTGTACATTTCTAGAGTAGCATAGTCCAATAGAAATTTAATTTGAGGGACTTCCCTGGTGACGCAGTGGTTAAGAATCCCCCTGCCAATGCAGGGGGCACGGGTTCGAGCCCTGGTCCGGGAAGATCCCATATGCCACAGAGCAGCTAAGCCTGTGTGCCACAACTACTGAACCTGCACTCTAGAGCCCAAGAGCCACAACTACTGAGCCTGCACACCACAACTACTGAAGCCTGCACACCCTAGAGCCCAAGCACAGCAATTACTGAGCCCACGCACTGCAAATACTGAAGCCCGCGTGCTCTAGGGCCCGTGTGCCGCAACTACTGAGCCTGCATGCCTAGAGCCCGTACTCCGCAACAAGAGAAGCCACCACAATGAGAAGAGTACACTGCAATGTACTCTGCAGTGAAGAGTGCACCGCAATGAAGAGTAGCCCCTGCTCGCCACAACTAGAGAAAGTCCGCACGCAGCAACAAAGACCCAACGCAGCCAAAAAAAAAAGATATTTAATTTGAGCCACATATAGAATTTTAATTTTTCTAGCAGCCACATTAAAAAAGTAAAAAGAAACAGGTGAAATTAGTTTTTAAATTTTTATTGGAGTATAGTTGCTCTACAGTGTTGTGTTAGTTTCTGCTGTACAGCAAAGTGAATCAGTTATACATATACATATATCCCCTCTTTTTAAGATTTCCTTCCCATTTAGGTCACCACAGAGCACTGAGTAGAATTCCCTGTGCTATACAGTAGGTTCTCAGTAGTTACCTATTTTATGCATAGTAGTGTATATATTTCAATCCCAATCTCCCAATTCATCCCACCCCCCCTTTCCCCTTGGTATCCATAAGTTTGTTCTCTATATCTGTGTCTCTATTTCTGCTTTGCCAGTAAGTTCATCTGTATCATTATTCTAGATTCCACATATAAGCGATATTATATGATATTTGTTTTTCTCTTTCTGACTTACTTCACTATGTATGACAGTCTCTAGGTCTCTCCGTGTCTCTGCAAATGGCACTATTTTGTTCCTTTTTGTGGCTGAGTAATATTCCATTGTATATATGTTCCACATCTTCTTTATCCATTCCTCTGTTGATGGACACTTAGGTTGCTTCCGTGTCCTGGCTGTTGTAACCCAGTGTATCTAAAATGTTATTTCAACGTGTAATGAATATTAAAAAATTAGTGAGATCCTGCACATTCTGGTTTTTCTAATAATCTTCAGATCCCAGCATATATGCTCTCATACAGCACATTTCAATGCAGACCAACCACATTTCAAGTGCTCAGTTCCCACATGTAGTTAGTGGCGGCTGGATTGGATGGCACAGCTCTGGATGTTAGAACGCCTGTCTTTACTCACACTCCAATCTTTTGCTCCTTAGTATTTCCAAATGCCATGTATTTTGGCCAGAAAAACACCATCCCTGTAAGAGGTGATATCAAACCAAGTACTTTTTGTCCTCTGTTTACAACTGAGTAGGAGGTAGGCGGGAAGAATGTTTAAGTCACAAAATAAATGTGTGTGTGTGCGTGTGTGTGTGTGTGTGTGTGTGTGTTTAAATCAACCGAATGGAATTAACCATGTAGTTGACTGGAGTGAGTAGAAAATGGATTAATGAAGGAAGACAAAATACTTAGTCTATACAGATCTGTTTCACAATGAGGAAAATGAATGGTAAGGAGGATAATATGGCCCCTTCCCCTGAAAAACGTTTTAAAGTATTAAATAGTGTATTCTGTTGCAGGGTGTGGGCAGGCGGGGAGAGTGTTGGGGGTAGGAGACTGAAATTTTAGTATTAGTTCTGCCACTAGTTACATTTAGATTCTTCAACAAGTAAATTCTAGCCCTCAGTTTCCTCATCCGTAAAATAAAGGGATTGGGATGGATGTCTGTAAATTCCTCTTACGCGTCCTAAGTCATGTTGACTCTACCTCTTAAAATAAATTCCACAGCCTTGTTTTCTCTCCACCTGCATAATTTCTTTTCTGAGCTACCACATCTAGTCTCCCCAGCAATGTCTCAAATCTGTCCTGTTTTCCACACTGCCATCAAAGAAACCTTTCTAAATAAAAATCTTACCATCTCGTGGTTAACGTCCATCAGTGGCTTCTATAGGCCATAGCAGTTGGCATGGGCTGCTTCTATCTGCTCCCCAGCTTTGACTCCTGGGCTCCCCCAGACACACCCCCTGTTCTTGCTTTATTGGACTGGTGCAGCTGCTAGGGTATGACATAGGTTTGGGGACTGTCTTTGTCAGCTCAGGCTGCTGTAACAAAATACCACAGACTGGAAGCCTTTTTTTTTTTTTAAGTCAGGTCATAATGCTTCTTTTTTTAAAATATTTATTTTATTTATTTCTTTGGCTGCATCAGGTCTTAGTTGCGGCATGCGGGATCTTTCGTTGTGGTGCATGGGCTTCTCTAGTTGCGGTGCGTGGGATCTCTAGTTGTGGCACATGGGCTCTCTAGTTGTGGCGTGTGGGCTCAGTAGTTGCGGCACGCAGGCTCTCTAGTTGTGGCACGCAGGCTTAGTTGCCCCGCGCCATGTGGGATCTTAGTTCCCCGACAAAGGATGGAACCGATGTCCCCTGCATTCAAAGGTGGATTCTTAACTGCTGGACCACCAGGAAAGTCCCTACAGACTGGAAGGCTTAAACAACAGAAATTTATCATTCACAGTTCTGGAGGCTGGCAACGCCAAGAGCAAGATGCTGGCCAATTCAATTTCTGGTGAGAGTCTCTTCCTGGTTTGCAGACTTCTGCTTTCTTGCTATGACCTCACATGGCCAGGAGAGAGAGGATCTCTCTTATGTCTTTTCTTATAAGGGCACTAATCCCGTTCATGAAGGGTCCACCTTCATGACCTAATTACCTCCCTAAAGCCCCATCTCCATCACATTGGGGATTAGGGCTTCAACATATGAATTTGGGAGGGTCGGACATAGCATTGAGTCCATAGCAGGGAGCCAGTTGATTGGTTTTCAAGGAAGTTTGGGGAATAATTAGATCAATCCCCAGGGTATCAGTTGCCGTTATTCAGTATAAAAACTCAAACGTATAATTCACTATTTTATAATGATGTGCATTTTTGAACAACTTCAGTACTTAGGCAGGTTTTCCTTATTTTGAGACAAAACTCTTTCCATGAGATTTTGGGAATTTTGTGCTAGATTTAATCTTTGTAATTACCTAGTCAGACACCTCATTGAATAATTGAGGAAACTGGGATCCAGAAAGGTAGAGTAACTTACCAACATCACACAGCATACAAAGGTTCATAGCGGAACCTGGAATGCAGACTTCTTCATACTCTCATACTCGTTCTCTCTTATGTCTGTGTACAATATAAACAGTAAAAGGATCAGTTTGCTATTTGAATTTACCTCTTCATTCCATCTTTCCTTCTTTATAAAACATGAAATCTATCCTGGCAGCCCACATTGCTCATCCTCAGTTCATCAGGTACTGCTAATTTGTTTCACGAAAACTTCCCTAGATTGGGTTTAATCCTGTTCTCTGGGTAGAGTCAGAATCAAGCCTTCCTTCTTGGCGTCTCCCTGTTCTTGATCCTTGACTTCATATAAATAAAGACAGCAAGAATGAGGCCGTGATTTCTAAAATTGTATTTTGTTTAGAAATAAGGTTAAGACTTTATTGTTCACCCCCCAGCTTCTGATCCTCTCTGTCTACTTTGGTTTTTCTCAACTATAAAATGAGACAGGTAAACTAAATAATTTCAGTGGCTTCTCCCACTATGAAATTTCTGTCTATCCCCAGCCGCCCCTAAAATGGTACATTTCACACAATCGTCATTCCGTAAATATTTAGGGAATTGGTATTTAATGGAACAAAGTGTCAGTAATACTAAAGCCTATGAATAGTTCCTTGAATTTTACTGTTCATTGGCCTGAATCTCTGCCACTTTAGGAGAGCAATATGTGCTATGATTTTTCCATAGCAGCAAAAATGAGTTATGGAAACATCAGATGTGTTGACCAGTTTTTCAGTATAATATACAATGTTTATTTTTATTATTATTTATTTTCATTATTAACAATTTACCAGAAAAGCCCCTCTAAGGATTTTATGTCTTATCTAGTTAAACTAAAATTGTCTCTTAATTTAAAAAGGAATCTATTTAGTGGTTTGTAGTTATTTATTTGTAATAATTATTTAAGAGATTAGAAAGCTATCATTTAATAGGTAAAAATGATTCTACATTTAGTTCTTTACTAGAGTTTTCAATGTATCTAGAAAATTTTTAAGTTGTATCAGGATGATGAGAGAGCTTGAGTTTAGTGGGCCTACGTAGCATTCAGGTGGATATTTTCCTCATACAAAAATCCTTTAGAACTTTTTTAAGCTTCTAGTGAACCCTAGAAAGGATCTGGGAAGCTGTGCGATTGGCTAGCACAGTATTGAGGGTGGAGAAAGTAAGTCAAGAAGGTCTTGTAGCTTTTAATCTATTTGCAGTCAACACCTAGCACTTAAAAAAAAAAAATCAACATATTGTTTTAAAGGCAAATAGTTTTAGCTGTTAGTTCCTACAGATAATTTTAAATCAGCCTCTCTCTCTAGTTTGCATCCTTTTCAAAGCCTTCTATGCTTTTCATTATTAGATTTTGTAAACACTATATCCATTCTTCTGGTTACATACAAATGGATACAAACATACCAGATGACAGACGCTCCACCACAGAGAGCTTAAAATTGGATTAGACAGCGGGAAGGGGGCACTTAGAGGGTGGAAGAAACTTAAAGTCCCATCATGGATTGCCTGTCTCTGTTATGTAAATGAGTTGGGCGGTATTAAACCACATTTTAAATATGAGTAATTAACTACAGAAAATAAGGTCAGCAAAACTTTGAACTAGAGAGAGAACATTTGAATGAAGCCGAGGTCACGGGCTGCAAGCAATTCACATAGAGACCAGAACAAAACGGGTCTATGGGGTTCCATTTGTGTGTAGGTCATTTTAAATCAGATAGATGGGAGAGAGGCATTTTCAGAATTAGTGTTTCGATTGAAAGATAGGTAATTGAAAATATGCTTTTGTTCTTGATATTAATCCCCATCCGTGGTATCCCCTTCTGCTGTTTGGGGAAAATAGAAAGAGGAAAAAGAGTTTAGCAACAAAGGGAAGCACTGGACCATTAATAGAAGGATGTGGAGTCATGCATCGTCCTGTATGTGAGCTGGTATCTTTCTGAGGAACATGCAATAGTTTGAGGCCGGGGCGGAGACTGTGCAGTCAGTTTGTAGCTATACTAAGATTTCTGTGCTTCAGCTGGTGGAGAAAGTAAATCTGAAAAGCAATAAAGAGCATTTTTGCACTCTACCACTCTGGAATTAACTTTAAGGGGACAAAACCTTGCCCATATTTTTTGGAGACTTCTGGGTGAGATAAGCAACTAAACACTTTCCGCATCCCATAGGGATGGAAGAGGGATCAAAATAGTTAAATCTGTGACCTCTTGAGCATTCTCAAAGTTACTTTCCCTCATTTGGCAGGCAGCCAGCCAGCCAGCCCCTTGTCTTTGCAGTGAAAACTAAAAAAATTTAAAAAGGCTGGTGGGACATGAACCAGCCAGGTGTGGAATTGAAAGGAGACATTTCCACTCTCTTGTCTTTATTTTCTTTCTGTTTGGGGGGGAAAAAATAGAGAATCTCCTATCTGTCCTGTGAAGGGAAATACGTCAGTTGCAGAAGCATAGATTTCTTTATAAAGCCCAGTTGTGAGTTATGATTTGAATGACATGGTCATTCATTCAGTTTGAAGTTTAATACAGATTCTGCTGTGATGGTACCTGTGGTCTAAAGGAATGCACACTAAACACTACCACTCAGGTGTGTACACTCACCAATCCCAAAGCCACAGTTTTCTTGCTCTGTGACTTTAGGCAAGTCACTTAACCTCTCTGACTCTCGGTATCCTCTTCTGTAAAATGATGGGGGTAATTGGAAATAACGTCATCATGTTATTGTGAGGATTAAATTAGATAATAGATGTACATGTGCCTAAAGCAGTGATAGAAGGATTCAAGAAATGACACTTTTTAATTACATAACCGTGTCCTAAGATATAAATAGCAAAATGGGCACATTTCCCCTTTTTCTAATTTGTCTCTTCATTTCTCATTGCTTATCGGATCTAAAATATTAAATATATCAGGGGCATCCCATTTTATCCTCTCTTGATTACTAGATATTGTTTTGTATTTGTTTTGAAATGATTGAAAGAAATCCAGTGGGGAGGGAGATGTTTAGCAGCAAGCCCCACCTGAACATGTGCATGAGTGACTCACAGACACAGGCTGCCCAAGTGGGTCACGCCTCCATGTCAGGCGAGACTGTGATCTGATCACCCGGTCACCTCCCATGCTGACTACAGATGACAAAGCCCAGTATTGATCAGTGCTCTTTCCTGGTCAGGCCAGGTCTACCCTCCCTCACCTTTACTTATCCTGTTCTTCTCACCTTGGAGGATCTCCCCTGTTCTTTCCCAGAGATGGGCAGACATCTCATCATTTTCCTATTTCTTCTGTGGTTATTTTTTTTCACTTTAAAAAGGGTGGCTTTCTACTGCAGTGGGCTTTAGAAATGCCAACTAGAACATACAGTACATTTGGGGATATGGTTATGAATAGAAAGAGTCAAGGAACTGTGTAAGCTTTACAGGCATGGATAGACACATGCACACACACACATACATATATATGAAATAGAAGATATGCAATGAACTTGGACAGAAAAAAGCTAATGGAAGAAAGTCCTGGATAAAAGAGATACAGGTAAACAAAATTGCTTCCAGTTTTGTCTTTCTATTCTGTTCATTTCATTGCACTGTTTTTCTTTACCAAATAACTATATTTGTTTTCCATTTTCTTTTTCATTTTACAACGAAGAAAGGAAAGAAAGGTGGAGAGGATTTGTATGATAAATAGTAAGAAAATAAGACTGAGGAAAGTGGCATAATTTTAAAATAATTTATAAAATCAGCAGACATAAAGTGATCATTATAAAGATATAAAGTGATTGAGATATAAAATGATAGTTAAAAGTTAACATGATTAAGCATCTACTAATAAATAAGACAATGCTTTGCGTGCACTGTGATATTTTTCCCTGTGCGACTCTAGGTTATTACCATTAGGGCCATTTACAAATGGAGAAAATGAACTTTGAAGAGGCAAAAAGGCCTCAGGTTACAGACTTAGTAAAGGGACAGAGCCAGACTTTGAATCCAGGACTTTGTGACTCGAGTTCTTAACCACTTAAACCCCTTTATAATACATGTTGATTGGTGTTTGGGAATATTAACATTTCTTACAGCTATTGAACTGGCCAAAATATTTTAAGATGATTTCCAGGACTGTAATATACAAAGATAACCACATACATTTCTGGCTGCCCTAGAAATAACAATGCAACCATTTAAAAAATAACGTGGAATGGCACATCCATAAAGAAGTTTTCACTTCTATTTATTTTAAGAAAAAGTTTTCAAAAAACCTTCGTGACTGGTGATAGAAATTATGGCCCAGCATTTCAGTGGAATATTGTATGTTCACTTGAAATTACAGTTCTGAATTCTATTAACAATATGAAAATATTTGTGACATAATGTTAGCTTAAAACTTAAAAATTTCAAGATTTCAGCTTTGTTGAAATTACACACACACACACACACACACACACACACACACTCACTCACTCAGATAATAACTGTAAGGAAACCCTGATACACTGGAGACGGGATTGTAAGATTTTTTATTGTTTCCTCTAGTATTGTCTAAGAAAAAGAAAGATGAGTGATGAGAAGGGTGAATTGTGACAGAAGAGGTAAAATCAGATAAAGGAGTTGCATTGATCTTCTAGGGACTCTTGGGTTCTTGAACTTCATATTATATGAACAATAGATATTTAGGGGTTTCTGAATTTTCTTGGGTTAGGGTTTCATAACTTTCAACAGATTCTTAAAGTTGTTCATGACTCATCTAATGCTTGGACTAATAAAATAAATCTAAGGAAGCCTGATTTTTAATGTGTCCCACAGGCATCACTGTAATAACAGTAATGAGAGAATTCATTAAGGTTATTTTTAAGAAGAGGTGGTAGATTTTACAGTTCAGAAAAGATTTGAAAATGTGTGATTCAAAAGATCTCTTCCAGCTAGGGTGATTTTGGTGGATTTTGTTAGAGTAGAATTATCAAACCTCTTTCTATTTTATTTTTATGAATGAATTGCTTCTGTATTATTCAAATAAGGTTTTAGATATCAGAAGTAAAGTCATTTTGAAAAATGAACTTATGTGTGTTAGGGTGACACTGAGTCTAGAAAAGGTGTGTGTGTGTGTGTGTGTGTGTTTAAATATATAATTAAGAAGAGGCAGGAAGAATTACTTTGACACTCAACCACACATCAGCAATGTGTGGTGGCTCTTTGGGGGGTCATTGTTTATAGCACCTGAAACTTCCAGAAAATGGTAATGTCTTGTTTTACGGCCAGTGATGGAAATGGAAATTATTTTCTCTGGGAACCCTGGCTATATTTGTGTTAAATAATTTGGATGTTACTGGAGGTGGAAAATCCCAGGGAAATAATTAGGTTGCATCCTGTGAGATTACTGATTTCTGACCTCTTTTGACCTGCAAGAGGGCAATTTCATATGGTTTGACCCCTAATATATTTCCTGTTCCTTACTGATTTCTGACCTCTTTTGACCTGCAAAAGGGCAATTTCATATGGTTTGACCCCTAATATATTTCCTATTCCTTATGACCTTCTTTTTTGTCTATTCATTTCTATCCCTTCTTGTTATAATCCTTCCCAATTTCTTTTTTTTTTTGAAGTATAGTTGATTTACAATGTTGTGTTAACTTCTGCTATACAGCAAAGTGATTCAATTATACATATATATATTCTTTTTCATATTCTTATCCATTATGGTTTATCACAGGATATAGAATATAGTTCCCTGTGCTATACAGCAGGACCTTGTTGTTTATCCATTCTATATGTAATAGTTTGCGTCTGCTAATCGCAAACTCCCAATCCATCCCTCCCCCACCCTGTCAATTTCAGCTATGATTACATCATTGCCATGCTGTTCTTTATAATTTTTTTTAATTACTTTTTTTTTTTTTTTAAAGAAGGCTGCATTTAATTTTATTTATTTATTTATGGCTGTACTGGGTCTTTGCTTCTGTGTGAGGTCTTTCTCTAGTTGTGGCAAGCGGGGGCCACTCTTCATCGCGGTGCGCGGGCCTCTCACTATCGCGGCCTCTCTTGCTGCGGAGCACAGGCTCCAGACGCGCAGGCTCAGCAGTTGTGGCTCACGGGCCCAGCCGGTCCGCGGCATGTGGGATCCTCCCAGACCAGGGCTCGAACCCGTGTCCCCTGCATTGGCAGGCAGACTCTCAACCACTGCGCCACCAGGGAAGCCCCCATTCTGTTCTTTAAATTGTCTGATAAATTTTCATGTATATAAAGACAATTCTAACTAAGAAGACTTTACTGCAGTGCGATTAGACATACATTTTAAATAAAATGCGTGTTGTATAGTATCTTGACGCATATGTGAGTAGCCATAAAGGAACTCTATATAAAAGTGCTACAGGGATATAGTGTGTAAGAAATTCTGGTTCAGTTTAGTACTCTTATTAAAGGCGTCCAGCGTTTTGACCACTTTCATTTGCAAAAACTCTTCTTACAAAATCATTCTTTTATTTTTTTAATAAATTTATTTATTTTTGGCTGAGTTGGGTCTTTGTTGCGTGTGGGCTTTCTCTAGTTGCGGTGAGTCGGGGCTACTCTTCATTGCGGTGCGCGGGCTTCTCATTGCAGTGGCTTTTCTTGTTGCAGAGCATGGGCTTTAGGCATGCGGGCTCAGTAGTTGTGGCTCACGGGCTCTAGGGCGCAGGCTCAGTAGTTGTGGCGCACGGGCTTAGTTGCTTCGCGGCATGTGGGATCTTCCCAGACCAGGGCTCGAACCCGTGTCCCCTGCCTTGGCAGGTGGATTCTTAATCACTGCGCTACCAGGGAAGCCCCTTACAAAGTCATTCTTTTTTAAAAAATTTTTTTATTTATTTATTTATTTTTGGCTGCATTGGGTCTTTGTTGCCGTGTGCGGGCTTTCTCTAGTTGCAGCGAGCGGGGGCTACTCTTCTTGCGGTGTGCGGGCTTCTTATTGCGGTGGCTTCTCTTGTCGCAGAGCACGGGCTCTAGGCCTGTGGTTTTCAGTAGTTGTGGCTCCCCGGCTCTAGAGCTCGGGTTCAGTAGTTGTGGCACACAGGCTTAGTTACTCCACGGCATGTGGAATCTTCCCAGACCAGGGACTGAACCCGGTCCCCTGCATTGACAGGCGGATTCTTAACCACTGTGCCACCAGGGAAGTCCTACAAAATCATTCTTAATTGTAACAATACTAGAGTTCTTTTTTAAAAGCAGTGGTTTGGAAAATCTGTATATACTCTGAACAGGTGAGGCAGGAGTGGGAGGGAGATGGGGATTGAGAGAAAGAGAAAGAGCTGAGAATTAATGAATGCTCTGTTGTTTTGATAGTGCATAGACTCAGAAAGAATCTGTTCTCTTGAAATATTTAAAAGTGTACCAATTCACCTCAAAAACATTTTCTCTCAATCTCCCTCCTTAACTCAGCGTCACTATGCCTTTCTAGAATCTTGGCATTTTGCCCATCAGTAAATTATGAAAAAGCAATAGGATGCCAGTCTGCTGTGCCATCAAATTTATCTGTGGGATTCCTGGGTCTCTGTACTGTATTTACAGAAACAGATGTCTCTTGTGACACTTTCACCAAATGACATGGCACTTAACTTGTCTCCACCATGCATATTCGCAGCTTTGAGAAACATGCCCGCTGCCGCCTGTGAACTTGTGGGTCTAGCATAGAATTTCAGGGTGGGAGAAAGAAACACTTAGTTAATTCATTTTTTCCATTCGCTTTCTAGGCCTACTTTAGCAAAACTCTTCATCTCACATTCAACTAGCTAATTGGCATCCTTTTTTTTCTTCCTGTAAAGGAATTCAGAAGGAAAGCATCCATCATTTCTGCACTGGGAGAACTTATAAAATGTTGCAGGAAACTGGCAGTGAATGTGAACTTGGGCAGATATAAGAGCCTGCAGAATAATGACAAAGATAAAGATGATGAAGGTAAACTAATAGTTCAGGGTAGGACTCTTCCATTTTGAAAGAATAATTTGCTCATTTATAGATCGTATATGATTTATTTTCATTTATTTAATACAAGCACTCACATAGCATCTACTATGTGCCAGGCATTGTTCTAAGTGATTTACAAATATTAACTCATTTAATTCTCATAGCAACTTTATGAGGAAGGTCCTATATTATCCGCATTTTACAGATGAGGATATGGAGGCACAGAGGTTGACTATTCTACATGTGCATTATGATATTTCAAACTATAAGATTTGGATAGAAAGTAAATTTTTAAAAACTGCAATTTTCTTGGGCAGAAGGCCTAAATAGACATTTATCCAGAGAAGACATGCAGATGGCCAATAGGCACATGAAAAGATGTTCAACGTTGCTAATTATTAGAGAAATGCAAATCAGAACTACAATGAGGTATCACTTCGCACCAGTCAGAATGGCCATCATTAAAAAGTCTACAAATAACAACTGCTGGAGAGGGTGTGGAGAAAAGGAACCCTCCAATATTGTTGATGGGAATGTAAATTGGTGCAGCCACTATGGAAAACAGTATGGAGGTTCCTCAAAAAAACTAAAAATAGAGTTGCCATATGATCCAGCAATTCCACTCCTGGGCATATATCCAGAGAAAACTCTAATTCAAAAAGATACATGCACCCCAATGTTCATAGCAGCACTGTTCACAATAGCCAAGACATGGAAGCAGCCTAAGTGTCCATCAACAGATGAATGGATAACTAAGATGTGGTATATATATAATGGAAAAGGCCATAAAAAAGAATGAAATAATGCCACTTACAGCAACATGGATGGACCTAGAGATTATCATACTAAGTGAAGTAAGTCAGAAAGAGAAAGATAAATATTATGTATCACTTATATGTGCATCTAAAATATGACACAGATGAACTCATTTATGAAACAGAAATAGACTCACAGATGTAGAAAACAAATTTATGGTTACCAAAAGTGAAAGAGGGTAGGATTGATTAGGAGTTTGGGATTAACAGATATAAACTACTCTATATAAAATAGATAAACAACAAGGTGCCACTGTATAGCATAGGGAACTATATCCAATATCCTGTAATAAACCATAATGGAAAATAACATGAAAAAGAATATAATATATATATATACATGTATAAGTGAATCACTTCACTGTATACCAGAAACTAACACAACATTTTAAATCAACTATACTTCAATTTAAAAAAACTGAAAGTTTCTGACTGTACATCTTTTAATCAAAATTTAGATACATAATTTTAGGTTTAAATGATGAAGTATATTTGTTACAAAGCACATCTAATATTTTACGTACTTAAAAAGGATACCAAGTCATAGCATACAGAAAACCAGTTACATGCCAGAAATCAGTTACATGTCCAGATGTCCCTGGACAATCTGAAGGACTGGATACAGGAAACAGAAAGCAGAATGTACATTTCGATGCTGTAAGTTGCCGTCACCTGGTCCCCAAATTGGAGCTACTTTTCTGAGAATGATGTGGTCAGCAGGGTGATAAGGGTTCACAGCCTCATGATTTTAAAATGAGACATTCCAAAATTACATTTTCAAAGCCGGAGCAACTTTTGTGGAAGGAGGCATAGCTGTCGACTTCCACTTTTCTTAATAAACATATATTTCAGGGTAAAAGAATTACTTCCAAGGGCCCCCTTCTGCAGGGCAGTCCCAATGATGCTGTTTTAAAGTGGGACAATACCCACTCTTGTCATAAAATGACAGATTTGATGATGGCTTTGGAAGAGCCTGTTAAACCCAGTACCTCCGTTTACCAAAAACTGTTTGCAGAAGGCCACTGAGTAACCACTGTGGAGAAGTAACAGGCCACAGTGGGAGACGGAGCGGGATGTGGGCCCGCAGAAGCGTTTAGCGTTTAATGGGTCTGTGGCTATAGGGAAGCAGTGTGCTGAAATAATCCTGATTAGGCTCGGTCAGTCAAGCTGCATAATCAGACTTGTCTCTCCTCCTTTCAGCCCTGACTGTTCAGAACACAATTGCCCTTTAAAGCACCATTTTAAGTAGTCCTTACGCTGTCCTTTAAAATACAACCTTCTTTCACATTGGTGTGTGAGCCTTTTTTCTACCTGTGGGAATAGCCCACTAGGAAAATAGAAGGTTACGTTAACATATTAATAGAAAGACATAGGCGCATTCTACTTTCCAATGGGAAGGTTGAAATTTTGAGAATTCACTCCCAAGAAATGATGGGAAAATACCCAAAGGGGTAACAAGTAGCAATCCTATTCTCTCGCCTGCTTTCTGTCCCCAGCAGTGTGTGCCATATTGGTGACTTGGGGAGCTGATTCTTTTCTGTTTCCTATCAGCTGGTACCATTAATAACGTACATACAGAGCAGCAGATATGTCATTAGGAGAAAGTAACTTTAAAAGCTTTCCCCCTCTGCTTGTTTTCTCTTTTAAAAGAGTAAAAAAGAAATCTGAAAATTAGTTTACATTTTTCAAGTTTTTTTAAAGCATGATTCAAAGCTCAGTAGGACAGAGAAACAGATGTTCAGAGGTAGAACCCCGTCAGGATTCTCTGATGTCCCTACTTGGTTGGGTTTCCAAGGTCATGTGGCTCTGGTTACTGTTAATTTCCCTGACAATATGCTTTGAAGGAGATGATGTTACATGTTGGTTGTGCTTTTGTGAAGAAAAGCACGATTCTAAGCAAGTCTTAAGAAGCGCTGAAAAGAGCTTCAAAGAAATATATCCACCCATTGTTCCTGACCGTCACTATAATAAATGGGGAACAGATTTTTAGGTTTGTTCCTAGGAAGTGAATCGCCGTAATTGAAAATCTAGTAAGTGGACACTTTCTAATCTCGAATCATAGCTGGTGAATGACTTATAAACTTCTTTTCTTGAAGCTTTTCTAGAGAACCTTGAAGCTTGAAAATAATCATTAGAAATTTTACCAAAAACAGGTGGCTTAAGGATTTGTGGCATTGCCAACAATGAGGTCTTACTATAAAAATACATGCTATATTTTAGAACACCCTCCATTGCTTTCTTTAGGTCTTCTTAACATGAAATATAACCCTGATGGATTTAGCACTCTAATGAAAATACCTGCTCACTGTTCATTATTTTTATTTGTGTACTTATGTATCAGTAATATCTGGCTTGGGACTTCCCTGGTGGTCCAGTGGTTAAGACTTCACCTTCCAATGCAGGGGGTGTGGGTTCCCCGGGGAGCTAGGATCCCACATGCCTTGCAGCCAAAAAACCAAAACATAAAACAGAAGCAATATTGTAACAAATTCAATAAAGACTTAAAAAAAAAACAATACCTGGCTTACAAGAATAATAATAGCCAACCTTTTAGAAGTTTTTACAGCTTGGATAGGCAAATACTAATGACCATGGGAGGAATGAAATCCAGAAATAAGTTGGTAGGGAAAAGAAAAAAAGTTATAAAAGAAAAATAGTTATAATACTTGTTTTTACTAAGATCTCACATTACATTAGTTGAAGCACACAGTTTCTAGGCTGCTGTGATAGGAGAAAAGGCAGAAATGATTGTTGGGAGTCATCTGGGTGGCAGGCTACACATGTTTGTGAAGTAGGTCCTGATGCTGAAAAAGACAAGCTCGTCTCAAGGAGTTATTGTGTCCTGTAAAGAAAGAATATTTAAGCAGTGACCAGAGAGGAATTCTAAAATGTTGTTTCAAGTTAACACTAGGTTTCAAAAAAGAAGAAACTATGTAACACCTTACATTCTCCCCTTATAGCTGAAAATATGACAGGTACTTTCTTTTTTAAAAAAAAAGTTTTACTGAAGTGTAGTTGATTTACAATGTTGTGTTAGTTTCAGGTGTATGGCACAGTGATTCAGTTATATCTGTATATTTATATCCATTCTTTTTCAGATTCTTTTCCCATATAGGTTGTCACAAAATATTGAGTAGGGTTCCCTGTGCTGTACAGTAGGTCCTTGTTGGTTATCTATTTTATATATAGTAGTATGTATCTGTTAATCCCAAGGCAGTTACTTTCTTAAAACAATGATATTACCAAACTATAACCTATTGTGCATTTGGCTAAATAACTTTGAGCAGCTAAACAGATTTCTTTTGCTTCTCAGTGGATATGGGGAAATGTTTAACCCCCATAGTATTGCCACAAAGCCAGGCTGATCACCCTGGGAGGCCCCGGAGGTCTGAGCAGCTTTGGATCACCGCAGAGAGGACTTTACCGTTTTACTGCACAGGATCCAGCCACAGCAGGGATCAGATGCCAGTGTTTTATCTGCAGAAAGGTGCTGGGATGGGCGCTCTGTTTGAGATTTTCGTTTTGCTCCTGGACAGAAACGGGAAGCAGTAAGATAACTTCTTCTGTAAGGTAATATCTGTGCTTGCTTCTGTACAGAGGGCAGCAAGGTGTGACCGCTTCCTGGGATGGATTGATCTTGGTTCCCCCCCTCAGGTATCATTTTAATGATCTGTTTAAAACCGAAGCCAAACTTAGAATTGTATTCCAACCGTAAAGGCTGGTCTCAAGCTGTCTGATCTCTGTTCTTTGATTTGGTTTCATTTAGTGTGCTGATCTGGTGCGTGGAGTTTATATCAAAAATCAGTGTCTTTCACATAGCTTGTTCAACACTTAAAAGAGAGACTTGGGTGTGGGCATGAAAGATTTAGTTCAAGGATTTTTTGCTAGTCACCTGTGAGCCCAGTTCAGGGAAAAGTAAGTGCTCATAGGTTTCTGTTTTCTATCAGGGTACAGCAGCAGGATGTGTTAATGTCACTTCAATGTATTTTGGTATCCTGTGTATAGATATTTGTTCTTAGTGGTCTCATGGGCCATTCTTGTATTACCTGAAAACAGTTTTCCAGCCAGGCCTTATTCTCCCTTATCTGCTCCATTCCTGTTGTTCTTTATATTGTAATGCAGTACTTTCCATGCACAAAGTGTGGTATAAGCTTTAGCCATTTGCCTTTTTGGTTAAAAAGAGAATCCTATTGTCATTCTTTCTGCACTAGCTTGAGAATTTCCCCCAAGTTTTCTGTATTAATTCTCCTGTATTCCAGAGAGATCAAAAGAATAAGAAAAGCTGGATTAGGAGCACATTTTTTAAAATGCCATAATTGGATTTGTTAGCTTTAGCTCATGAAATATCTTCAGAGACCACCTGTGAGATTATATTCAATGTCTCTCAGTTTTTTGACCTTCATGAAATGAAACATGGTGTGATTATACTAATGCAACAAAGTTTTGCATCCTTGAAAACATCCCTGAAAATACCCGAAATCTGACTTCTATTACAGGTAGACATAGAGTAGTAGTGTATTGGAAGACATTCTGCTATTTTCCTGGGGCAGTTTTCTCTCTCTCTCTCTTTTTTTTTTTTTTTTGTTCATACTTTCCATCGGGAATAGTAAAATAGCATAAAAATCACCATAAAAATAACATTCGTCTGTAGTGCTTTTCAGTTTGCATTGTCTAGTTTGATCCTCCTAAGCATTCTCTCTAGAGAGGACAGGTCTTCTTATCCCCATTTTAAGGATGAGAAAAGTGAGATTCAGCAGCGTGCTCCAAGCTCTCCAACGAGGAACGTGCAGGGCTGGATTCTGACTTGGGCATTTGGACCAGCGCTCTTTCCAAAACACTGTGTTGCCTCCATGCGCTCAGTGTTTGCTTTAATGATCAGACTCTTTGAACTAAGCCCTTTAATAGGAAGGCTCTGGCAACAGCTGGTGTTAGGTAGATTAAAAATAAAATCAAAGTCCTTGGCTGGAAAGTGGAATAATCAAGCGAGTGAGAGAAGAAAGGAAAAAAGATACCAAAATCCCATAGTGACGTTAAAAGAATTGAGGGAGAAGGGCAACATGATTCATGAGGTTCATGCTTCCTTCCTTTTCTCTGTGCAAAACAAGTCTTCATCCCTTTAGTGCTTTTCTCCCTTGTCCCTGGATTCTTTTGAGAAATTTGCATTGCTTTGTTAATTTCAAATGGGAGTCCAGGGCATCTTTCTCAAACTTGATATTTACAGTTCCCTTCCAGAAAAGAAACTATCAAATCAATAAATTGTCCCTTTATATTACGCGAGACTCATGCTTCCCTGAGATGTATTGAGAATAGTATTTATTTCTGCCATTAACAAGTTGCATTCACTTGCCATGTCTGCCTTCTTTTCATTCTGAATTTTCCTTCTCTTTAAGTAACTATGCTCTTAGAGTTTAATTCTATTTTGTCAACCTACTTCTCTTTGACTTTCCTGACTGTACTCTGCTTTTCATAGTTCCTTTCGTTTTTCTCAGGAAATCTTATTATGGATACTCTATTGCATAATAGCCTTGCCCTGAAATTCAAATGAAAACTGAAATGCTTTCAAGCCTTGGCCTGCATTGATATACTCGCTACCATGTCATTAGTGTAAATAAAATTGTAAGAATGCACTCACCTACTTCCTTCTTCAGAGTTCAGAGTGCCCTGATTATTGGGAAGTCCTTGTTAGCTATACTTGTCTTTGGTACCAACATACCTCTCGAGCCAGATTTGTTAATCCTGTTATGTTTGAGATCTTTGAGCACTCAAAAAGTAGAAGAGTTATTCAATGTATCTTTGTGTATTAACTTTGCATGTCTCATCAGATACACTGGGTATCTTTATGTGTAGTTTTTTACACATATATGTGGGTAACTAATGTTAAATGGACATTTATTAGTTTTCTTACTATTGAACATTGCAAAAATAATGTTATTTATTTATTGAAGTATAGTTGATTTACAATGTTGTGTTAATTTCTGCTTTGCAGGAAAGTGATTCAGTTATACATATACATACATTCTTTTTCATATTATTTTCCATTATGGTTTATCAGAGTATATTGAATATAGTTCCCTGTGCTATATAGTAGGACCTCATTGTTTATCCATTCTGTATATAATAGTTTGCATCTGCTAACCCCAAATTCCCAATCCATCCACCCTTCACCCCTCCCCCTTGGCAACCACAAGTCTGTTCTCTGTCTGTGAGTCTGTTTCTGTTTCATAGATATGTTCATTTATGCCATATTTTAGATCCCATGTGTAAGTGATATCATATGGTATTTGTCTTTCTCTTTCTGACTTCACTTAGTATAGTAATCTCTAAGTCCATCCATGTTGCCACAAATGGCATTATTTCATTCTTTTTTATGGCTGGATAGTATTCCATTGTATGTATGTACCACATCTTCTTTATCCATTCATCTGTTGATGGACATTTATGTTGTTTCCATGTCTTACCTATTGTGAATAGTGCTGCTGTGAACACAGGGGGGTGCATGTATCTTTTTGAATTAGAGTTTTGTCCAGATATATGCCCAGGAGTAGGATTGCTGGATCATATGGTAACTCTATTTTTAGTTATTTTGAGGAACCTCCATACTGTTTTCCATAGTGCCTGCACCAACTTAACATTCCCACCCACTGTGTAGGAGTGTTCCCTTTTCTCCACACCCTCTCCAGCATTTGTTATTTGTGTACCTAAAAGAATTTTAAATGGCCTGTAATTCACATCACCCAGACATCTCTGAGTGACAGTAAAAATTCCAATGATCTAAAGATGTGAATAGTACATACAGCTGTGAAATTATATGTAAATTTCTCCCCCCAACCCTTCCCCCAAGGTAAATGCTAATTTCAGTCTCTTGTGTATCCTTCCGGAAAAACTGTGTATGCATGTGCTAGCCAAAACTGATCTTTTAAATATAACATTTCAAGTTAACACTGTGTTAATTTGATGCAGTCTGTGGAACTCATTCATTCATTCAGTAGATATTTGTTGATGTTCTCTCTGTGTTGGTCATCTTTCTAGGAACTGTATTCCCAAAAACAGCATGAACAAAGCAGACAAAATCTCTGTCCTTGTGAAGCTATGTTCCATTGCACAAGACTATAAACAGAATAAATCAATCAAACATGTAATATGTTAGATGATTAGTGCTACGGAGAAAAATAAAGCAGGTAAAGGAGATAGGGAGTTGAATGTATGTTGCCATTTGGGACGTGGCAGCCACAGAAGGTTTCATCGAGAAGATGACATTGAGTCAAACCCTGAAGGAGATGAGGGAGCAGGCAATGCAAATACTCGGAGGAACTAGAACACAGCGTAGGACCCCAAACTCAGGAAAAGTTTTTTTTTTCTAAATGTCAAGATGTATTTTTTTTTCTGGTCCCCCAAAATGAAGAAAAGAGATAATTTATTTAAAGTAATAATCCATTAATAAAGGTCATATATCACTTCATTTATAGAATGAAATTCTCTGCATAAATAACAAGGTCCTACTATATAGTACAGGGAACTATATTCAATATCCTGTGATAAGCCATAATGAAAAGAATATGAAAAAGAATATATAGAAACCTGTATATGTATAACTGAATCACTTTGCTGTACAGTAGAAATTAACACAACATAGTAAATCAACTATACTTCAATAAAATAAATTTAAATAAAAAAGAAATTCTCATGCTCAATTCTTCTGCAAAAAATGAGACCCAGATAAAAAGTGAGAGTTCTCCCACCTACCTAGAGAACACGCCATGGTAATCCAAGAACTCTTGTTACACATTCCTCCTTCACCACAGGTCCTGAAGTTGCCAAGAACTTTCCCTCTAGGTTGGTTGAAAACACTGATGTGGTTTCCTCCTTTTCCCACAAGGGCTATTGCAGAATCTTCTCTTCGGCCGTTGGCATGGCCATCACCTTCCTAGCGCACATGGAGTTACGCGTGAGTGCAGCCACCTCCTTTCTATTTGGAGAAGGGAGTGTCTGTCCTTGTTTCTTGGCGATCAGGGCTCAGGGCTTAGATTTGCCTGGTACATGGTGTCTGGTTATAGTAGCCCCAGCTAAAGATTTATAAAAAGGAGTACTAAATTTTACACACACAAGAGTTAAAAGGCAGTGAGCATTTCTTTGGTTTATACAGACAATCAGAGCGTATGAAAACAGAATAACAATTTGCTTCCAAAAATGTTTTAGTGCATTACTGATGGGACTTCATAAACTTGAAATGCAAGCAGATTTGTAGAGCTACTGGCCTCATCCCAGGCTTCTGTACCCTTTCCAATCCCTCCTTACCCCCCACCCTCTTCAGAGGGAGGCTTTCACTCCACAGTCTATACTGTAATGCAGTACTTGTTGAGGAGTGGCAGGTGTCTTTACTGAGAACTTCAATAGAACCGTATCAAGTCATTTGTGCTTTTGGAGAGTAGTGTTAAAAATAAGACAACAATCATCTCAATGGATGCAGAAAAAGCTTTTGACAAAATTCAACACCTATTTATGATAAAAACTCTCCAGAAAGTGGGCATAGAGGGAACCTACCTCAACATAATAAAGGCCATATATGACAAACCTACAGCAAACATCATTCTCAATGGTGAAAAACTGAAAGCATTTCCTGTAAGATCAGGAACAAGACAAGGATGTCCACTCTTGCCACTATTATTCAATATCATTTTGGAAGTCCTAACCACGGCAATCATAGAAGAAAGAGAAATAAAAGGAATACAAATTGGAAAAGAAGAAGTAAAACTGTCACTGTTTGTAGGTGACATGATACTATACACAGAGAATCCTAAAGATGCCACCAGAAAACTACTAGAGCTAATCAACAAATTTGGTAACATTGCAGGATACAAAATTAATGCACAGAAATCTCTTGCATTCCCATACACTAACAATGAAAGATCAGAAAGAGAAATTAAGGAAACAATCCCATTCACCATTGCAACAAAAAGAATAAAATACCTAGGAATAAACCTACCTAAAGAGGTAAAAGACCTATACTCAGAAAACTATAAGACACTAATGAAAGAAATCAAAGATGACACAAACAGATGGAGAGATATACCATGTTCTTGGATTGGAAGAATCAATATTGTGAAAATGACTCTACTACCCAAAGCAATCTACAGATTCAATGCAATCCCTATCAAACTACCACTGGCATTTTTCACAGAACTAGAACAAAAAATTTCACAATTTGTATGGAAATACAAAAGACCCTGAATAGGCAAAGCAATTTGAGAAAGAAAAACGGAGCTGGAGGAATCAGGCTCCCTAACTTCAGACTATACTACAAAGCTACAGTAATCAAGACAGTATGGTGCTGGCACAAAAACAGAAATATAGATCAATGGAACAGGATAGAAAGCCCAGAGATAAACCCATGCATCCATGGTCAACTAATCTATGAAAAAGGAGGCAAGGATATACAATGGAGAAAAGACAGTCTCTTCACTAAGCAGGGCTAGGGAAACTGGACAGCTACATGTAAACGAATGGAATTAGAACACTCCCTAACACCATACACAAAAATAAACTCAAAATGTATTAGAGACCTAAATGTAAGACCAGATACCATATAACTCTTAGAGGAAAACATAGGAAGGACAATCTTTGACATAAATCACAGGAAGATCTTTTTTGATCCACCTCCTAGAGTAATGGAAATAAAAACAAAAATAAACAAATGGGACCTAATGAAACTTCAAAGCTTTTGCAAAGCAAAGGAAACTACAAACAAGATGAAAAGACAACCCTCAGAATGGGAGAAAATATTTGCAAACTGATCAACAGACAAAGGACTAATTTCCAAAATATATAAACAGCTCATGCAGCTCAATATTAAAAAAACAAACAACCCAATCCAAAAATGGGCAGAAGACCTAAATAGACATTTCTCCAAAGAAGATATACAGATGGCCAAGAAGCACATGAAAAGCTGCTCAACATCACTAATTATTAGAGAAATGCAAATCAGAACTACAGAGAGGTATCACCACACACCAGTCATAAAGGCCATCATCAAAAAATCTACAAACAATAAATGCTGGAGAGGGTGTGGAGAAAAGGGAACCCTCTTGCACTGTAGGTAGGTATGTAAATTGATACAGCCACTATGGAGAACAGTATGGAGGTTCCTTAAAAAACTAAAAATAGAATTACCACTTTGTTATAAAGCAGAAACTAACACACCATTGTAAAGCAGTTATACTCCAATAAAGATGTTAAAAAAAATAGATAACTAATAAGAACCTGCTGTATAAAAAAATAAATAAAATAAAATTCAAAAAAAAAAAAAAAGACAACAGGCTGAAAATGGAGTCACTTATGCTAAATAAGCCTAATGTCACCAAACTGAGACTTAATTGCAATTTCAGCTCTCCTAGAAATGAAATCTTTTTTTGTATCACCTGTTGTTATTTTTAAAATTTATTTTGTTGAAGTATAGTTGATTTATAATGTTGTGTTAATTTCTGCTGTACAGCAAAGTGATTCAGTTATATATATATATATACATATTATATATATATGTTCTTTTAAAAATTGTTTTCCATTATGGCTTATCACAGGATATTGAATATAGTTCCCTGTGTTATACAGGAGGAATTTGTTGTTTATCCGGTCTGTATATAATAGTTTGCATCTGCTAATCCCAAACTCCCAATTCATCCCTCCCCCACTTCCCTCCCCCTTGGCCACCAAAAATCTGTTCTCTAGGTGAGTCTGTTTCATAGGTAAGTTCATTTGTGTCATATGTTAGATTCCACGTGTAAGTGATATCACATGGTATTTGTCTTTCTCTGTCTGATTACTTCACTTAGTATGATAATCTCTAGGTCCATCCATGTTGCTGCAAATGGCATTATTTCAGTCCTTTTTATGGCTGAGTAGTATTTCATTGTATATACATCTACTACATCTTCTTTATCCATTCATCTGTTGATGGACACTTAGGTTGCTTCCATGTCTTGGCTATTGTAAATAGTGCTGCTATGAACGTAGGGGTGCATGTATCTTTTTGAATTATAGTTTTGTCTGGATATATGCCCAGGAGTGGGATTGCTGGATCATATGGTAGCTCTATTTTTAGATTTTTAAGGAACCTCCGTATTGTTTTCCATAGTGGCTGCACCAATTTACATTCCCACCAACAGTGTACAAGTGTTCCTTTTTCTCCACATCCTCTCCAGCATTTGTTATTTGTAGACTTTCTAATGATGGCCATTCTGACCAGTGTGAGGTGGTATCTCATTGTAGTTTTGATTTGCACAGAAGTGGAATCTTAAACCAGCCAATGAGGAGTTGCCTGGTCAGCCCTAGCGAGGCAACCTGCCTGATAGACCCTGCTACTCCCTAAAGGAAAGTAACTTTGTAATAACTAACCTGCTTTTTTCCTGGTGTAACTTCCTTGTTCCTGCTGCCTTCTGCCTATCAAGGTCTTTCATTTTGCACAGCTCCTTGGAGCCCCTTTCTAGCTGCTAGGTTGGATGTTGCCTAATTTTAATAGATTTTCTCTCAAATAATAAACTCAAACAATTTTAACATGCCTCAGTTTATTTTAACTGTAGTTTACTTCCTGATTTGACTACATCCAAATGTGGCATGTTTTGACCCTATCTAAGATGTTGTGATGGGAGGGAAAGCATTATTATTGACAGGAAGGGTATGGAAGGGAATGTTTTAAAGAAAAAATACTTTCTCAGAGAGTGAACTAATTCACATAAGAAACCACAGCTAGATGAAGAAAAGGATGTGATTACTGACTGAAAGCTGTGAAGCTCTACCCCTGTGCCACCCCCAGTGGATCAAGCCACTAATATCTGCCCTGAGCTATTGCAATAGCCTTTTACATGGTTTTTCCTGTCTCTCCTGTGCTCCCCTGCAGCCTATTCTCAATGCAGCCTGTTTTAGCCTTTAAAATGGACCTCAGATCATGTCACTACTCTTCTCAGGACCTCTCAAGGGCTTTCCACTTCACTCAGAGTGAAAGCCAGAGGTCTTGCAATGATGTACCAGCCCAAGCTCATCTGGTACCCCATTCCGTCTCTGCTTTCATCTCCTGCTTTTGTCTCCCTGGCTCACTCCCTTCAGCCCCCCTGACCTTCTTGGTGTTCTCAAACACGCAGACTCATACGTCAGGGCCCTTCCATGTCCCTGGAACTCTCGCCTTACCTGCAAAACCCTTCCCCAATAGCTCTCACACTCACCTCCCTCAAATCTGTACTCAGATCACACCTTCTCAAGGAGTTTTCCCCGACCATCATATTTAAAATGTCAACTCCTCCCCATCTCTGCCCTCCCATCCTCTCACTATACTTTGTTTTTTTTAATTTGAACATATTCTGTTTATTGAATTATTTATCTTGCTTTCTACTTGTCTTCACCCACTAGAATATAAGTTACATGAGAGCGGGGATTTCTTTTTTTTTTTTTTTAAGAGATGTTGAATTATCTGACAACGATTTTATTTATTTATTTATTTTTAATTTTTTTTTTTTTTTTTTTTTTTTGGCTGTGTTGGGTCTTCGTTTCTGTGCGAGGGCTTTCTCCAGTTGCGGCAAGCGGGGGCCACTCCTCATCGCGGTGCGCGGGCCTCTCACTATCGCGGCGAGAGTGGGGATTTCTGCCTTGTTGATTCATTGCTCTCTCCAGCACCTGGGACGGTGCCTGGTACAGACTAGGTACTCAGTAACTTTGTCAGATAAACAGATGAATCATGGAAATTTAACTGGGGAAAGGGAACTGACTTTCTCTACAGGTGATGAAAGTCTGGGAATCACATAATTTTTAAAAAACCTGAAAAGGAAAGAAATTTGATGTCTGCACAGCCCATGTCTACTGACAGGCATGTTTCCTGGGTGTGCCAGATAGTTGATTCAGAAAGAAAAGCCTTGGATGCCTTCAGTGTCATGCTTTAATGCAAATGTTGCTGGGGATAGCAATGAGAATAATACAAAACAAAAAGGGGGAGGGGGTGGAAATTGAAAATGGAATGGTTGTTTTGCTTCCAGAGTAATGATTTTCAAAGCACAGGACTTGAATAGGAAAGAAATTAACAAAAACTGTGTCTCTGAAAATGCAAACTTCATTTACATTCTGATCTGTGTGATTTTTCAAGCTCAGTGATCCAAGGTCAGAGGGCACTTGTATTAGCATAGACCTTGCTTTGTTAGTTCACCTCTGACCAAACCTCTGAATTCCTTTGTAGGATGGTGGTGTTCCAATGACAATAAAACCAAGCTTTCATAACGCCAGTAACATTTATACAGCGCTTAGACAATTCCTAAATGAATTGTCCCCAGAGACCTTAGGCAATAGGTCAGGATTATTAACCCCGTTTTGTACCCAGCGAGGAAGTGATTTGCGTAATGTCACCTGGTAAGCTATTGAATTCATAATTTGGTTGCTTTATTTAGAAATAATGGTTCATTTAATACAGGGCATGTTGCATGAAAGATGACCTCTTTTTAAATGGACAACTTCATATTTGGACTTAACTTTGGTCAGTGACCTGGAACTAATAGTATTCAGATTTCTATAAGACCAGGGTTTCAAACTCTCAAGTTGGGAGGCTGATTTAGACACCTGAGAGGTCTGAGACTCCCAAAGCCATATTGGTATTGACCAGGATTAGGCCACTCGACTCAGATACTCCTAGGGAGAAATCTATATTGGTAGGCTTAGGTGTGATTTGGGGTTCTACCAAGCCATAACTGAAATCCTGTTTGATTCCTTTGCTTTTTGTTTGGTTTCCTTTTTATGCTCAGAAAGTTCCCTTTGGCTCAAAAAATCAATACAACTAAGGTTGAAAATTAGTGCTTGCATAGACAACTAAGAAATGGAGACAAAATCCTCATTTGGAGGTCCTGGGTGCCAGTCAATATTATGGGAACATCACTGAAGTGACAACAAAGTTGTATTTGGAACCCATTTAGTTTTGTTTCTGTTGTGGTTCATTCCTTTCTCCTTCCAGAGCAGTATTATGAAAAGACCTCAAATTCAGTTCAATGAGCATGGCAACTACTCAGGAAGTCGTGGGGAAAAGTAAAAGTGAGGGGACTGCTTGTGAATTCATGTCTGTATCAAGAAGAGACTAGAAAACTAGAGCAACTAAAGAGAATTTTGAAACAAAAAGGACTTGCCAACTTTGAAAACTGATAGCAAAAAGAAAGAAAAAAGAAATGTCTAGTCTTTATTCGAATGTTTCAAAGTTTTTCAAACCTCTTCTCATTTCGTCTTTCTGGTGAGATAGGTTTAGTGCCAACAACAGCAATAGATGCACAAATTATACTTTTAATTTTTTAAAAAAGATTTTTCTCCCTTTCCTTTATGGGAAATGCATTCATTCTTCTACACTGTTCCTAAATCTGATTTACTGCATTTTCATCCCTTTCTTTACAATCTGACTTATTGTTTGTAACATCTGCTAAGAATATGAACTAGAGTTTTGATACCACTGGGCAACTTAATTGGGCATTTAAAACTTTGCTTTAAAATGAGAAGAATTTGGGCTTCCCTGGTGGCGCAGTGGTTGGGAATCTGCCTGCCAATGAAGGGAACACGGGTTCGAGCCCTGGTCTGGGAAGATCCCAAGTGCCGCAGAGCAACTAGGCCCTTGCGCCACAATTACTGAGCCTGCGCGTCTGGAGCCTGTGCTCCGCAACAAGAGAGGCCGCGATGGTGAGAGGCCCACGCACCACGATGAAGAGTGGCCCCCACTTGCCGCAGCTGGAGAAAGCCCTCGCACAGAGATGAAGACCCAACGCAGCCATAAATAAATAAATGGATACATAAATTTAAAAAAAAATTGAGTCTTCCTAGCCAATAACATATATATAATATATATTATAAAAAAAAATTAGAAGAATTTTGCACATGCAGCTTAAAAATTATTTTAAAATTTGTAGGACCAAAGTGTAAATTGATAGAATGTAATTACTAGGTTTTAAATCAAGTCAGATTAAACTTAAGGCTACGTCCCCAAAAGTGATTGTAGTAGAGACCTCTGCAAATAAGCGGTAGTTCCCAGCACCTATAAAATCACGGGGGCTTTGGTAGTTTATAATAAAATGTGGCTAAAGCATCCTTGGGAGCGTTCTTCTGGCTATCTACATTGCATTCTTAAGGTAATTTAAGAAGAACAGTGAATTGACAGATCTGAATTGTATCATGACAATTTGGTGAAAAGGTGAATTGTGCAGATTAGATGGGTCAAGTCTATACAACTTTTCTGAACTTTGAGAGATAGTCTGGGATGAACTATGTTGTTCAGGGGTCACACCAGCTCAACTACACAATCAAGAGTTTGATGTTTCCTTACCTCCTATTTTTGTCCAGAATTTGAAATGCAGAAATGTCTGTTGCCTACTTATTGAATGTTTAAATCTGTGCACATTAAAATAGGCAGCATTTGGCAAACCTGACTATATACAGAAGGTAGAGTTTTTTCCTTTTCCCTTATATATCTGCTCTTAGCACACAGCATTATGCCAGTCTGAATTTTTTTTCCCGTTCAACAGTGTATATTAGCACTGATAACCATATTTTAAAGGAAGAAATGCTGTGCGTTTGATTCTTTGTTCAAGTTCTTAAATACTAATCAAATTGGTGCAATGTTTAGTTAACTGTCCCATTTGCACCTTACATGTTAATGAAAGATGCCCAAGTCATCACATTTTGTGAAGTTTAATGCACTTCATTTCTTTGATCAAATGGTTTCACTTTCTTCCCCCCAAAGTATCCACTTGGAAGAGTATTAATCAAGTGTAGGCAACTTACTTTACCAGGCTTGCAAATTCAGGCGACTCACTTTTAATCAAATTCAACTTTATTAGTAGATTATATAATAGAGAGACTGTGTTTTGATCAACACTAAAGAATTTTTAAAAAAAAGAGTGCTGTTCCTAATTTCTCATCTGATCATGATAATTCTTTGATACGTTAAATACTACCCTTCATCTGAAAGCTTCAGAGTTTCACCTATTTTTATAACGGTACAGGAATTCACTTGTTTCTGTCCTCATTTTCAGTTGGCCATTTTAAAATTGTTAGAGCAGCAAAATAAATATTATTTCTGATGAAATCATTCGTTTCCCACCCCCAGCCTCATTAAAGTACATTCATGGCTTCCCAGGGTCCTTTAGGTAAAGACTGAAACATCTCCAGGGCTCCGCACGGCCAGACCTCTGCCTGCTTCTCCAGCCTCCCTGGGGCCACTCCCCTTTCTCTCTGCTCTGCTCAGGCCACACTTCCTCCCAGCCCCATTCATCACAACTCAGCTCAGTCATTCTTTCCTTCAGAAAGACCAGCCTCCTTGACGAAGCCAGTTCCCATCACCACACCCTAGGAGCTCCATGCATCTCTGCTTTGACAACTTTTCAAAGTTGATATTTTATACTCATTTCTGTGATTATTGAATCAATATCTGTCTCCTGCAGTCTCCTAGAAGCTTCATGAGGGCAAGGAAGGGTCTGGTTTGTGGATATTTTCACTGTGTTTTCACCATTATATCTCTGGTGCCCAGTGTAGAACTTGGCAAGTGATAGACATTTAATAAATATTTGTTGAGTGTCTGAGGAGATGAATAAATAAGTGCTGTATGAGGGCAGGATTTTATTGTGCCCACTACTATCTCTTCAGTACCTAGAACAGTGTCTGGGCCATAGTGGTTGCTTATTAAATATTTGTTGAATAAATTAATGTTTTCCTGACTTTTCAAGGACACAGAATGTATTGATGAGGGAGTGTAAGGTGTACTTTGAATTTTTTTTCTGGCAACTATCCTATTATATTCATTAACTTATGGAGTTAGAAGGAAAGTCTATAGTCACGTTTGTTTGTTTTAAGTTTTATTAGAGTATAGTTGCTTTACAATATTGTTAGTTTATACTGTACAGCAAAGTGAATCAGCTATATGTGTACATATATCCCCTCTTTTTTTGGATTTCCTTCTCATTTAGGTCACCACAGAGCATTGAGTAGCATTCCCTGTGCTGTACAGTAGGTTCTCATTAGTTATCTATTTTATACATAGTATCAATAGTGTATATGTGTCAATCCCAATCTCCTAATTCATCCTAGCCCCCCTTCCCCCCACTTGGTGTCCATACATTTGTTCTCTATGCTGTGTCTAGTTCTTATAGCTGTGTTTTTTTTATTGTGGTAAAATATATATAACAAAATTTACCATTTTTAAGTGTATAGTTCGGGGGTAATAAGTCCACTCACATTGTTGTATGATCATCACCATCATCCATCTCCAGAACTTTTTCATCATCCCAGACTGAAACTACCCGTTAAACAATAGCACCCCATACAGCCATGTGGTTTTATAAATTTTTTTTTTGTTTGCCTTAGAATCTTTTCTTCCCATCACTTTCACATGGAAGTTTGATATGTAACATATGTAAAAGTGAACTGCTTTTGCTTCTTGAATAGGGTTGGGTGCCTCTGTTTCATTCTGTATCTTGGTTGGTGGTAACATTATCTGGAGACTGTGTTCCGGGACAAGGATTCCCGGGAGAGATCGGGGTACCAGGGGCCACGCTGGGGGACATCTGCCCACCCATGGGGTGAGAGCTTATCTCGCCCAATTTAACCTGGAATCATCTTGGTTCCCTCCTCCTCCTCACCACCTACTCTGCATACGGGCACGCGCGCGCGCGCACACACACACACACACACGGATATACATTCACAGTCACTCTCCTAAGACCGTGAGCTGCTTAAGGATTGGAGTCATGTCTTACCTGTCTGGGTTCCCAGAGGTCTGTAATATTTGTTGACCGAGTTTGTTTTCCACCCTGTGGATGAGAAGCTTTCCCAGTTCTACTTTCTTCTAGGAAGGAAATGTGACAACCTCACAAAGTGGCGTATTTCACTGTCTAACCATCTTTACCACGTTGCTCATGGTGTGGCCCATGACCACATACATCAAAACCCCCTGGGGGTGCCTATTAGAAAAGTGGATTTCCAGCCTCGCCTACTAAGAGTCAAATTCTCTCAAAAATTCTATTTTCTTTTTTTTTTTCCCAAAATATTTAATTTGCTTTTAATGAGTCAAAGAGATGGTGAATTTTAAAAGCTGAGGTTTTAACCCACTACTTACTATGCTGCTACCATTTAAAAAAAGAAATTTTATTGGAGTATAGTTGATTTAAAATGTTGTGTTAGTTTCAGGTGTACAGCAAAGTGAATCAGTTATACACATACATATATCCACTCCTTTTTAGATTCTTTTCCCATATACGTCATTACAGAGTATTGAGAAGAGTTCCCTGTGCTATACAGTAGGTCCTTATTGTTTATCTATTTTATATATACTAGTGTGTATATGTCAATCCCAATCTCCCAGTTTATCCCTCCCTCCCTTTTCCCCACTGGTAACTATAAGTTTGAAAAACTCTATTTTCAGTCTTCCCTGTGGTCTAGGTACAGTGTTATTTTTTATACCATCACGTAAATCTTCGGTATTTGTTTGGTTTATATTTAGGGAAGTTGAGAAATAGTTTCTCACTATCTGCAATATAAAATTCTTAGGACCTTCCTATATTCATTGACAGTTTAACCAGCCTCCTTTATGCTTTTTCTTCCCTAAACAAAGTAAAACACTGTTACTTTAATTGTCTTTAAGAGGACTTATTTAATATCCTTTAATCACTTTTGCTCTACTGCTCTGCATGGACTAATATTATAAAATTCAATCTACTCCTCTTAGATTATAGACACAGAAAAAGGACCAACGAGGAATAGATTTAATTTAAAGTTTCTGTTGTGTTTATGACATGCTGACACTGATAGAGCAGAGCTAGCTGTTGGAACAATCCCCTAAACTGTAGAAACGTCACTGAATTAGAGTTCCTTTCTAACTCATATCACGGTCCAGTGCTAGTAATGCAGACCATTTGCATGGAGGGAAGGCTCTCTACCTGTCACCCTTCAGGAACCTCCACTGACAGAGGCCAGGCCATGTGACTTCCAAAGTCACATTGAGCATTGACATCCAGCCAACAGTGGAGAGATAAGAGGTGTGGGAAAGACGCACTTGCTTCCTAAACATCTGGGCAAAGAAGTGATACATGTTAGCTCTCTTACGTCTCAAGGTCTTGCCCAGATACAAGGGGAGCTGGAAATATAGACCCCCGGACAGGAGCTTCTCCCTCACAGCCCCTCTACATGACAGAAGGGACAATGGCTCTTTGGTGAACAGCTAGCAGTACTCCCACTGGATCTCTAGGTTTCCACTTCTAGTTATTCCTCCTCTAAAACCATGAAATGTGCCATGTCCTAGGTACCATGAAATGTTCCAATAATGTATGTGTCAGCATGATGGCCAGTGCACTGACAGACGGTAAGATGGCATTTATCCAGCATCAGTGTAATTTGCCCACTGTTTGTTGTTTGCACCAGTTTACAAGGTAGCAGTTGACGTCACTTGAAACACTCAAAAGCTTCTGGGGATGGTCCATCTTCAATCTGTTGAATTTGATTTATCAAGGTACCAGTGGTTTCATTTCTCTGAATGGCAAGGCAGGATGCACATTGGTTCACCTGCAAGTTTCCTATCAGGATGGATCCCTGCCTTGCGCCACCCTGACATTTAAGAGGTCATGGAGCTGGTCCCAAGTCCCAACAAGTTGATTGGTCTTGCAACAGTAGGCTGAACTTGATGCTAAACTTGGGATTAGAAGTCAGGACTCCGTGTCCCCAGAACCCTCGCCAGCCAGGTTGTGGTAGAGGTGGGCCCCTCTGGGTGCCATCTCGTTGAGGTACTAGCTGGAGAACCTGCTTTATTTCAGACCATACTCTCTGCTTTTTGGAATGTATTTTGTTTCATAGGCTGCTGAAATGGGGAGAACCGGCTTTCAAGATGATTTTGGCTTTTTGCCGTGCCAAGCTGAATTAGGCTGCTGGGTGACAGGCATACCCCAGAGAAACCAAAGATAAATGCCAGTTTTAATAGGGTTGTTTATCCTTTTCTCTCCAGTTAATAAGTATGAATGAGCCCCAGATTCAGTCCAAGGATCATGTCAAAAGCAGGAAGTTAAGAAAAAAAAAGAAGAGTTTGGGAGTTAGTCCATGATTTACTACTGAAGTTTTGTTAAGACCAAAGATTAAAAATAACTTGGTAAATTACTATCATTTCCTCATGATAAAAACACAAAACACTTTTGCATGCGACATAAATACATAACAGTGCAGGTGTATAAATATATCGTTACGTGTAAGGTTTTCAGAATTGGTGTTCAGAAAAGTGTTTATCAACTATATTTATTTTTTAAGAGTATAAACAGGAAATAATTGTCACAGTTGAAAACAGAATTGGCTTGAGGAGTCAGATGCTTGATATTTTGATGTAGTCTACCCCGAAGGGTAGATTATCATCACGAAGGCCAGTTTTTAGAAATCAACGTCACAGCAACTAAAGAGTAAGCATTTTTAATGTCCTCACAATTGTGCCAAAGAGTATAAGCTAAATGAGATTTTGAGTGTTTTTGCTCGCTGATACTTTTTCCTAACAGGGTTTGCAAAATAGATGTTTGGTTGTATTGAATGTTGTGGATTCTCATTTGAAAATAAACAAACAAATCCTGCCGAAAATTAATGCCAATCAATAGTTCGATTTATTTTGGCGCTCTTAGGAAGTTTATTATGTTATTTTTCTATGAGCGGCTAAGGCAAGTATTCACTTTCTTGAATTGTAGAAAATTTTTAATATTATACTAATGCACCATTGAATTGTTTTTATTGTAATTGTTTTACTGTGTGTACCATGGCCTTTGGGTTTGTTAGGTTTTTCACCTAGATGTTATTCATCTTTTCTGAAGGCGATTTTTAAATTACATCAGATCTCACCTTGACCTTTTGACTTAGGACTGGGTTTATTTAATAGGATAAGTTGGTTGTACTTTGGTTTAAAAAAATTAATGTTACTTTGTTATTGGAAAAATAACCCTTCGCAATGATGTATTATCCTATGCCATCGACCTAAATGTTTCGGAGTGATGAAAGCCCATTGACACAGTTGTCAAAGCAAGAGTAATGAATGTAGCAAACAAACATTCATTCCCTAGAAATGTTGGCATAATTGCTGACATGGTAATAATTAGTACATAGTCTTTTGGTGGTCTTTGCAAAGGCTTGAGGGTTTACATCATCACAGGGAGGTTAAAAATGAGGCAGTGCCCTTTCAATAATACACATAAGCAAGGATGAAAGCATTTTCCCACACGATGCGTATGGGAAACCATACCTATGCAAAATTACATAATAAGTGTTCTTTTTAGGGTGTTTTGCCCTGAATTGAACTATTCTGAAAACGATTCAAACTTATCAAAAGAACCACATTCCTTTGCCTCCTCTTTAAAATCCATGTTCAAAACGTCTTCCATGCCATACCCAGTAGTATTTTCATACCTGCCCCTTTGTGAGACATTATTAGTAAAAAGCATACTTGCCAGAAAGGCATAGAAATGCTAGTGCAGCAGGTGTCGCTGAAAGCAGGAACGCATAGTCCCGGGGGTGGGGGGGTAGTACCAGCTCAGGGCTGCGGGGACTTCCCACTACCAGCTGCTGAGTTCTCCCCATTTGGCTCCTTCCTGTAGGTTTTGACACCGTGGGCCACCCCTTCCCCCTCTTGACCCTTTCATTTCTGGCCTCTTCAGTGTCTTCCTCTCAGTCTGACCGCTCTTTCTGAGAATTCCCTGCTCCCCTCCAACTGCATCTCAGTAGCGTCCGCAATCCGCGTTTATCCTGTCCTCTCTCAGAAGCCGCAGGAGGAAGTAGAAAAAGCACGAGTTTGGGATTCAGACACAAGTGGTCTTGTGTTCCAGACGTATGACTTGCCAGTTGTGTGTCGAGGGTCATTAACTTCACCTCTCTGTGCTTCAGTTTCTGCCTCTGTGTCAAAGCAATAATGATGCTTATAGAATTGGTGCATCACCTGTGTGTCTGGGACATAGTGTAGTCTATTACATGTTGGTTCTCTTAGCTCTTCCAGGTAAAAATTACAGTAAAATTAATTTTATTGACCTGTGTCTTTACTGGACTCACTCCCCAATATTTAGCAGTAGCCTCCAGTCAGCTGTGATATAGATTTTCAGCAACAGCTCCCTAGCAATGTGGTGTCGGTGTTTCAGACACACTGAGGGTACCAAATAGGTGGGGTGAAGATGCCTTTAAAGGGCTTAGTTCGGCAAACTCAAGCACTCTCTAAGTTTCTGTTGATTTTACCATACACAGAAATTTGTTTTAGCAGAGCCTTTAAGAAGGTAGGAACAGGCTACCTTTTGAGTAGCGTAACTGTCTTACCAAGATTATTTGGAGATAAAGGATTGTGGTGTATTTTGGCCAGTGGACCCAATAATGCTTACCTTCTGCTCTACCTCTGTGGTACCCAAAGGAGATGCTTGTAGTGAGGACATTGACAAAGCAAGACGAAATACAAAGGCATTAGAAGCTGAGGCCTTGGTCTTCAGTCCCAGTGCAGAGCTCTGTTACTCTAGGCTAGAAGAGGCGACAGGCTCCTTTCCCCTAGGTGAGTAATGACCTGGAAGCAACACCCTCCATTAAGCAGGTCTGATTCCCTTAAGCCCAAACCAGTATCAGACATTAACACTGCAATGTGGAGAGGAAGACTAATCAAGGCCCACCTCCCATAACAGAAAGAAAGGATTCAGGAGGACAGGTTTCCTTAGTGTCAGGCCTGTCATTGGACTACCCCACCTGCCTCAGGTCCCAGGCAGGGCCCGAAGCAAGCCGAGCTGCCCTGGGGGAGAGAGATGCAGAAAGATGGAGAGATGGCTAGGTGGAGGGGAGAGAAACGAGACCCCATCCACATGCTGACCTGATCAAGTTCCACCTCTAAAGGTGTACTCATATATTAGGATAATGAAAAGTCACAAAATCATTCCATTAATAAAATTAGAAGATGATTATTTTTGCAGTAGCATCGCATGTCATGGCCAAATCAATGTTCTTATCCCTACATCAGTGTTCTGTCTGTGTTTCCTGGTTCATCTTGGGGGTGGGCTTTGGGAAGAGCCAGGGGTTTCCCCTAGAAGCCAAGAATCTTGTATGTTGGTGACTGAAACATCCCCAAAGCAGCCTCCCTTTCCAATCTCTATTCTCTTGGACAGTTACACTACTGACAACTGTTCTTTCCTCTTGCCTAATACCCTCAGTAGGCCTGCATTGTTCTCAAGTTCAAGTTCAGACTTGTCAGTTGGTTGGTGCTCAAGGCCCTTTGTACTCTGGTAGCGTATGACCTCAGTAGCCTCCCCTCTTGGCCATATCCCCGGCCTCCCACCGTCACTGTGCCTGTAGCTCCATTGCTCTGCTAGTGGGGACATACCACCCACTTGGTCATTGCCGTTCCTTTGTTTCTGCCCTTCCCTCTACTCAGAATGCCCTTTCTACCCACCTGTAAGGTTTAACTCAAGCATTGTGTCCTGTGGAACGCCTTCCTTGATGCCGCCTTGTAGAATCAATTGTTCTTTTGTAGTTTCATAGTATGCTCTATAAATACTGCATTGTATGGTGGTTGGTGGTACTTCTGGTTTTCCCATCAGTGCATGGTCTGAGATCCCTTATGTAGGAAACATGTCTTATTTAATTCCTGTTTTCTTATCTGTATTTATCCAGTCTATTGACAGATACATATGAAATGTTCAATATATTTGGTTGAATTGCTTTTATTGTAGACATAGCTGCAAATCCTTGTAGACTCTTTCCTACACACCTGTAGAGATTTTGTAAGTGGGAACTAAATGACAAGGAAAGAAAACCTCATTTACCCTAAAATTGGTTTTAATTCCATGGGAGAATCACTAACCTCTGCAACATTAACATTTTGTCCTGATAAAATATCATTGCAGCAGATCCAATGAAAATCGATGGAGTGGTTTTACATGTAATTAAGATAAAGCTTTTCGCAACTGAAAACAGAAGATATTTTATAACACGTGCCTAAACTAAAGCATCTGAGATGATGACACATCTTTTTATTTTAGTAATAGAATCATTTTGCAATTCATAGTTGTCTTCATATTTGAGTGCAGCCAGGAATTCCTGAATTGACACTTGTTTCTCTTCTCTGAAAGGTTTTTCAGAGGTTGATAGTATGACTTCTGTTTCCAAAAGCCCAAAGTCCCAAAAGCCACAAATCCTCTTTTAGAAAACCATGGGTGTCCCTGAATTGGCTGTCTAAAAAAAAAAAAAAAAAAGAGAGAGAGAGACCTAATGTACTCAGCTGTGATTGTTTTCCTCCCGGTTTGTGCTGTCCTTTGCTGGCTAATTCTCAGCTGGAATATTTGCAAAGGAAACATTCAGGCTGAGGAGAGGAGACTCGGAGATGGTCACGCTCTGGATTATCCATAGCTGGCCCTTTGTCACAGCCCAGGTGGGTCTTCTCTGCTCTAGGTTGCACCCATCATTTCTTTGTGACCCTCGTTGAAAACTTCGGGCCTTTCAAACAGAGAAGATTTCCTACTTTAGTAAATAAAATACTTCAATAATAATAATAATAGTCACACAATATGGAAGTATTTTAGCCACGCTATACACATGCATTACCAAAAAACCCTCTATTTCCATAAACTGAAAAAAGACACCAGGCGTGACTCTTTTGATTGGGATCCATTAATGGGATGGTCGCCAGAGTTTTAGTCACTTCTCTGCTGTCACTTTTGATTGAAACCAGCAGAGATGTGTTTTGGCAAATCTATTCACAATTTGTCTTTCCTTGCAGGGCTCCCCCTGTAATTGAGTTTCCCATCAGGGAGTCAGTTGGAGTTAATGTATGGACAATCTGCTGTGATTGACGACGAATGTCTTAACATTCTCCCCTCTCTTCAACCCACAGAGCAATGCCAAGACTTTTGGTTTAAAGAAGTCAAAGGAAGAACAATCTCTTCAGGTAAGAAGATCTTCTTCAAAGGTAGGAGCTTATCTTCTTAAAAGGTTTAAATTAGTAATTGGTTCAAGAAGGGAATTATACCATAAAATGATGTGTTTATGTAATAGTATCACTATGTTTAATACTGTCCATCCAGAAAGTATGATGAAAGACAGCGAGTAGGGATAATGGTTGCAGAAACATGAATCATACGGCATGTCAGAGAGGATGGATCAAATACACAGGGAAGAAAACCAGCTCTTCACGTCCTTTCATAGTAATAAGATTTTTGTTTTTCTAAATCATGAATCGTATGAAGTTCAGAAAATAGCAGAATAAAAGCATTGCTAGTAAACAATAGGTTTCTGATGGAATTAAAGATTTAAAACGATAAGGAATTATTTGTAAGAAAGTTTTCTTTTTGATTCAATCATCTATCAAAAATCTCCTGAGAACATATTATTCGTCCATGATTTTTCGTGTCTCACCATGAAGTCCAAGTAATACAAAAGTCTGTTTGGAAAGTTTCAGTGTTACTCTGATACATGCTTTCTGCTTTGTAAATCTCTTTCCCACCCTAGTCCGATTTATATCATTTGAATTATCAGCTCTAGAACAGACTCTGCCAGGCCAATGATGCCTTCTCAAAGGCCATTGAACTTGGTGAAAAATATCTTACTTGGCGATCTGGAACACAGTTCAGAGAACTGTATCTCACCCAATAATAGCTTCCTTAAGGAATTTATGAAAGCGTGATTGTTCAGCAGTTAGCTCTCTATCTCATAGGTTTTATTTAACAAGTAAACTCCCATGGAATTTAATTAAGAAAAGAAGATTGTATGCAAGATTTTGAGGTAGTAAAATCTTGCAAGATGTTGTCCCTTGTCCTTGAGAAGTCTGAAATTGATCCATCCATATGTCGTTTTGTATTTTTCATGCCTCTGTTGAATTTGCTTCCGTTATGTTGTACTGAAACTAAGTGTATATGACTAACTAGTTTTTGTGATGTTTCAAAATCCCGCCAGAAATCCCCAGATCAGTAGCCTGGAAACTAAGGAGGCTGCTTTGTGAATCAAATAGCACACGTTTTGTTCTGCTTGGAGAGTTCTCAAAGTGAAAATGATTAAAGACTAGCAACATTGCTGAGTTAGATAATTTTGACCAATACCGAAAGAGCCTGAATTTTGTATGAATGGCTCTTTTAATTGAAAGCTCCCTCGTCAATGTAAAATGACTGATAAAGTTTTGATATACGTAGACATACCTCCTCCAGCAAGTGTCTGTATTTCATAAAATAAATACACCTGCAAGGTGAGGCAATGTGAGAGACCCCTCCATTCCAGCAGGGACGTGAAAGTTTACCTACACTGAACCACAGTTGTTAGGAACTAAGAATTAGTAGTAACAGTGGTGTTAGCACACACTTTCCACATCCTTGGACAGCAATACCATAGAAGTGAGTACCGCTTCCACAAGAGTCTTAGGCAAGCAAAGCTTTTTATTAAAAGAGAGAGTTTGTGCACAAGGAAGAAGGCAGAAAAAAGTGCCAGCTCCCTGAGTAGAAGGGCAAGTTGCTTTTATAACAATAGAGAGGGCTTGTCTCATGATCACTGATAATTTCCAGAAATTGTCAAACTTCTTGATCGGCAGCAGGCGGCTCCGTGGTGGCCGGCAGGAATAGGGAGTACTTCTTTGAGGGGAAAGGAGTGCGGCAGAATTTTCTGCAAGAAAGTACCAGAACAGATAAGGATAAAGTTTATAGTTGAGTCTTGTGGCAACTAGGTATACTTGTGAGTGTAACAGAGATAAAGTTCATCTTTTATTGCTGCCAGCCTGGTTTTTGTCTCTGGGACTCAGGCCCCCAGGACCTTTGTTCTTTAGCTTCCAAGGCCTATTTTGCTCAAAGCCGTTCCCTGGTCCTTTTCCAAAATGGCTGTACTCTTGTCTCCCGGTCTCAGTGGTAAGTAAAGTGGCCTACCAATAAAACACCAGCACCAGCAGTAAGTGCTGGCAAGTTCTTCTGTAGATAGCATATTGTGTGATACTCGGGAGAGGTAGGAAGACCGAAAGACCAGGAGCTTATTTGTAAATGGTGGTTTCTAGTGAAAGGGGGAATATACACAAAGACAAGGCAAGCAAAGGGGCCTCTGGGAAGGTGGGCATGGTGCCCTTGTAAGGTGGCAGCAGTGGGGCTCCATCAGGTGATGCCTCAGGGAGTTTTCCTGGCTGGTTGCATTATTTTCTCATCCATTCACTGCATGAGAGAGTTATTTGACTTCAAATCTCTGTCTTCTAGGGCAACAAGTGAAAAAGTTCAATTCTGCCTTTCTCGGTACATTTTCTCAGTGATCTTCTGGGCTGCTCTTTTGTCAGATGACTACAGTGAACTTTTAGTCGTTAGGCTCTAGTAGAGCCACAAAACTATCTCATTTTATCTTCATGGAGGATTTCATCTGGTGGAAACTGAACACTGACTGCCTTCCTGTGTCTTTCCCTTGCCTCACATAGACTCTCTGGAACTTCCTGAAACTCTAAAGCACACTTGTATTCAGAATGTCCTCAGGCTATTCAAGAATTCAGCCTCTGACATTAGAATAGAAAGTGTTTTGGAAACTACTTAGAGTTTTCAGTAGGCTTTTCCACGTTCACTAGTGGGCTGTGGTATCCGAAAGATGTGGGCAGCCAGGGCCAAGGTTTGTGAAGCCTCCCCACACCCCACATCCCTCTGTCTGGAAAGTGCTACCCCTCCCCATGTCCGGTTGCATGTAAAAACTGCGTTCGCATTCATCAGCAGCACTAATGTGTAAGTTCTCTCCAAGGAAAATCTGCCTTCTACCTGACTTGAAAACCTTGAACTGAAATGTAGGGACAGTTAATGGTGGAATTGTTATAAGCAACCAGAGTTGCAGGGGGCACCCCCAGTATCACTCTGAATGCCGGTTTTCTGCTCTGGCTACATTTGTGTAAGTTGCGTCCTGGTTGTAACCATGATGGGTCTGAAGAAGCATCATGCTCGTGCTGTACCTTAAAGCATGTTCCCATTGGGCAAGCTGTAGAAGAGGGAAAATCTGGCAGGTTATTGGAGTTATTTAATGATTGTTTTTGGTTGATGATTTCAAAGTTGTTCGTTCCCTTGGACTCGTGGTACTAACTTTTTAAAATGATGCAGATGTCTTAGGAGACTGGTAGTTCTATTCTGAGTAGATAATAGTAAAACTGATAATAGTAAAAGGACTTTCTCTTATGATTAAGTTGATCTGTAAATGTGAATCAATATTTAAACAGTAGTCCAGCTGGCACTACTGTTTTGTATACTATTTGACAGTATAGAGATCTATCAAAATTTTGTCCTACAGGATCATGTTAGGGCTGGTAAGTTTCATTTCATGTTTACTCGACACCAGACAAACCTAGGAGACAAACATCATCCACAAAAGGAATACTTGCCTACGAAACTAGAGGTGAAAAGCTCATCAATAAAAGCAATTACCCTGAAAAAATAAATAAAAGCAATTACCCTGGGAAGCCCAGAACTTCCAAAAACCAAGACAGGGACGTAAATCTAAGCAAAGGGTTTTATACCAGTTAAAATTGGGGTATAGAATCAACTAGAAAACCGGAACAATCTTTTCTGATACTTATTCACTTCCTCCGTCTTCCCCTGACCTATGATGAGGGCAAGCTCCAGCTTTCCACTCAGTGACAGCGTCTCCTGAAACATTACTGAGCTTGGACAGTCCCCTCCCCTGTGGTGCCGGCAAACTTCTTCGTGGAATGACAGCTCACTACCAAAGAGCAGCATTCCTGGAAGCCGAATGAGAGGGGATGTAGGTTCTTTCCTTCCATCCCGGGGTACTGCTCAGTTTTCCATTTCTGTATGGAGTCTGAGTAACACCCTGTGACCTGGAGTCGGATGGAAGCATATGAAATCCCATGGACAGTGTTTCTGTAGGGAGGTTGAGTTATAATACACTTCCCGATCTTTATCTCTGAGTCATCACGGCGTCCATGATTGAGGTGCCTCTATGGACCAAGTCCCTTCTGCCTCTTGCATCCTGTCCTCGTGATTCTTATGAGACACAACCATTTTGCTCTGGAAATCCGCCCTATCTGCCTCCCACTGCTGCGGGCTGCTCAGTTTGGTAGTTGTCTCAGGAAGAGCTGTGGAAAGGCGTCTGAAGAAAGACATCAGCATCCTCTGTTGGAAGATAGTGGGAGGTGGGTGAGAGAGTGATGGGAAGGGTGGCATTGTGGCCTGTGGCAGTAGCAATCAGTGCTGGTAGTCAGTAGAAGGAATTCTGCAACTTGCATGCGTCCCTCCCCTCTCCTCCCACTGTGGTCCAGTGGGGAGAAATATCTGTTTTGGAACTAGAAGGAGAACATTGCCTGAGTCACTCCAGTACTGGAAATGTGTAGCGACTTAGCATTTATACACCAAAGGGCTGATGCGATTATCTTTACAACAGGTACTTACTGGATCAGATTTGTTTTCCCTGCTGCACTTTTGGCTTGCAGCTTTTCAATGGTTTCTAGGTCATCAGAATTAGAGCTGGTGACGAGATAAGGCTAGATCAGGGGAACACGAACTTTAATGTGGGGGGGGGGGCTCACCGAAGGGCTGGAATTGTGCCACCAGAGAGGGGAGCCACTGCCCTGTGACCTTGGCTCCCAGCAGTAAAACCGCTACTGAAATAACTCTGCCCCTGGGAGCACGTTTATTCAAAATGATCATAGTAAAGGGCATCCCTTGTTCATTCCGAATTATGATCTTTACGTTCAGCATTCTCATGATCAAATCAATATTTTGCTCACCCTGACCTACTGAGTGAGAATTTTGCTCACCCTAACCTACTGAGTGAGAATTTTGCTCACCCTGACCTAATGAGTGAGATGCTCTGAGTGTTAACAGTACTGGAAAGCCTTAAATGCTCAGGTCCACACAACTCTGAACACACAAAGGTAGGTTTGTGTGCCCAGGTTCTGAAGGTGCTTTATCAGATCCCTTCCTCCCAGCATCTGGACATTTCATCCGGGGCTGCTTCTGGAGGGAGTCAAATCCTGGCAGGACCGTTATCTAGGGAACTACCCAGGAGGAAAATGGCAGGACTGTTATCCAGGGAACTACCCAGGAGGAAAATGAAGCCCAGTGTGGAGCAGGAGGCCAGGCCCAGACCCCTGCTGGGAATGCAGTGTTTTGCCGTCACATCTGAGTGCAGACACAGATGCTTGGGCTTTTTTTTTTTTTTTTTTTTGCTTTGCTTTGTTGTGTTTTATTTTGTCTTTCGCAACAGCAATTCGTTTTGTAAGGCAAAGAAAAAAAAAAAGCTCTTGGAAGGATTCAAGTGTTCATATCTGCAGAAGGCATTTCTACAGCTTTTGTCAAACTTAGCTGGTCTGTAAAGCGTCTTTGTTTCTGGTTGACTGTTGCAAAAAGCAAGTCCATAAACTAGCACGCATCCAGGAGAGAATGATTTCTATTGAACGAGTCGAGTGGGATATGGTGCATGGGGCCAGTCCTGAAAAGGGTTTTGTTTCTTGCAGCATGGTGGAAATTCACATTCATATTGCTGCTGTGCGTTTGTTAGCATGCGCGGTTAAACAATGGGGCATGCCAGCCGACTCGGCGGTGTTGATTAATGCATTCCTTGAACGTGTTGATTAATGTGTTCCTGCGATGCCTCCTCAAGCCAAGGCTGCACCTGAGGTGTGCCGGATGTGCCATCTCACCGGCTGTGTGTCGCTTACATGGGCCCATTTGCACATGGGTCTTCCGGGTGTATATTTCACACCAGCGCCTTTGTAAATAAAACCGCAGATCTAGGAAATTTTTTACAGGAATATTCTCCTCTGGCAGAAGTGTTCTATGTTAAATCTAGCAGGAACTCTATAAAACTGTGAGATTTATAGAAGGAATGGTCTTCCAGCTAAACGTAAACCCTTGATGCCATCTGTCTGTCCTATGGGCGATCCTGCCCTGACTTTCATTTTTGTTCTCAAAGTTTTCATAAAGAAAAAAAGAGCAGAAAATACCTATGGAGTGCAATTTTCACTTGAATAATACAGGAAGAGTTATGCAAAGGGCCTGCCCGTTAGACATTTGGTGAACTTGGCATCTCAATTTTGGAAATCCACTCTTCCCAGAGGCAGGGATTGCCATCAACCAGGCCAGGGTAATTCTGTTTCCAGTCAACTTCATTCAGGGTTGTGACGTTTCTTGCTGTATTATGAATTCCCATTAAACCACTTTTTTTTTCATAGCTTGTTTCCAAAAAGGCTCATCTTGATGGGGTTCTGCTTGGCTGACGGTTTGAAAAAGATTTGTGTTTGAGAGTTTTTATTTGTTTAGTATCTTATACGTGTTATTTGAGACATAAGAATTCTACCGCTACTTTTAAAACTTCCTGACCCCAAAATTTTCAGCAAGATGGCAAAAATGATGAGAAAGCCATGTTCTAAAATGGTGAGAGAAGGTTTGAGCATCAGAGAAGTGATTCAGCAGTGCCGGCGTGATGGTGTTAACCACTGCGTCTTGAGGTTCCAACTATAACATTTTAACAAAGGAAAGGCTATTTAGAAAAAATAATTTTTTTTCTAAAAAAAAGTGAACAAGTTCATTCTGAACAAGAAGGAATTTTTATACATTAGAGAATTCATGTATGGAACTATTATATATAGAAGTAGTGGCGTCACCAATATCCTATTTAATAATTGGCATGAAATTAATGGTGAAGGATGACATTCTGATATTTTCAAGAATAGGACTTGAGTGAAGATTCTTTATTCCATTTAGACTTAGCAGTGACAAGACCATTCAAAGGTCTACTTTGGAAGGTTCATAGAATACATGACTTCTGTTATTTGATTAATGACATCTAACCCCCAATTTACTATTAGTTTAAAATGCTTAGTTATGTCTGCCTTACAAGGAATATTTGTGGAAAAATAGTAAAATATTTAAGTACTTCCTTGGCAGGCATATATAAGCTTCTCTCTTGGAACTCAAGGTACACAAAATACGTGTTTAAGTCATTATAATACATATTTGATGTGGAAGACATATTTGGGGAAACTCATTTTATTTGATTTTCAGAGAACCTCTAATTATATGGTATGTTTAGAAGAGAAATGCACGAAAATAACTGCCTAAGAGGGAGTTCACATTTGTGATTAGACATGCGTTTTCCTGGTTAGCTTGAATTCTACAAGAATTGAAGGGGTAAACAAAGAGAAGCAGCGAACATGATTAATCCATTTTTCTGCAAAGCTCTTGAAACAGTACTGAATAAAAGCCTTGCTGACAGACGCTGTTAGCCTGGTGAAGGAAAGGCCGTAGGAACAGGTTATGAAAAGAGAGGATGGAAGACAGAGAACAATCCACATGGAGAAGGGGCACAGAGAAAATGGTTCCTGTCAATTTCTATTGTACTTATTTTTTTTGTCAGTAAGCACAGAGAACGTGGCGTTAATGTAGTTTCCTAAATGGCTTTGTTTCCTGGGGCAAAAAAAAAAAAAAAAATCTGAGAAATAGAAAGAATTTGACAAATATAACTAGACACAGCTACCATATTCATATTATTCAAATGAGCTGAAAAATATATCAGTCTAAGTTCAAAGTATCTGTAAAATATTTCTTCATTATGTAATATTTCCCTCTTATAGAGAATCCAACTATAGATATGCTTTAATATTTAAAAAAGGTCTTCAAATTGATTTCTTGTGCAAAATAATAAAAAGCTTTCTTACCTAGAGGAGTAGAAAAAAATAAGTACGTCTTAGACAGCCTCTGGCACCATCCTGGGTACTGAGTTCATGCTCTGTAAATATTTGTTGAGTTGAAATGAATACTTGTTATGTACCAAAACCAGAAGTCATCCCTAGAGAGAACTTTCCCCCGAATTTTCTCTCTGGGTCTTTCCGTTTGTTGCTGATGGTTGTTGGCTACCCAGAGCAGCTTTATGGTAAATACATGAAATAAAATTTTCATTTTCCTGAAAACAAACCTTTGGACACTAGGATTTTTCTTCTGTAGAGCAACCCCCAAGTTTAGTGAGGAAGTAGATTTCAAATATCTGTCTTATAATGGACTTGCTGATTCTGTCCAAATTATTTTTATTACTGAATTGTAGCTGCCTTGATTCAATACATACAGGAGGAGCATGCAAAGATCTTTGCATAAAGGGGAAACGATTGAAAGACTTTCTTTTATAAAACAGATTTTCCTCAACTGAGAGACAAACATAGCTCTGCACAAGTAGGGTGTTGAATCACCACTGAATGACTTATGGGACCATTGCCCATACTTGAGCCTAGAATCTCACCAATATTTCACCAATAAATCAAAGTTTATTTTGGAGTTATTTGGGTTTCATTAATACAAATAAGATACTAACCTATAGGACCTACATATAGTGCCTGTAGGATGACCATCTTCATTATTAAACATTACTGATTGCTTCTTGTGTATAGGGAGCTATGAGAAGTTCTGATAATGCAGTCTGCATTATAAGATATGGCTCTGGCCCTTCTGTGACTCACAGTCTTTAGTTACATACATATAAATCAACCGTTCACCTACACATGTATGTACTAGGTCTACGCGTAAAAAGAAAGCACAGAGTAGGCATTACTGACTGTTAAATGTGTGGGACAGGCTGAAAGTGCCCTGGGAGCTCAGAGGAGTGGTGACCACTACATACTGGGAGGCTAACAGAGGTTTATGATCACTTTGAACTTGAACTGATCATTGAAGGAAGAATGGTTCTAAAACTAGTTCAGAAAAACTAACTTGAAAAGAGTAGATGTTACAGTGGGGGAATGGCAGCCTTGAGGGGGATGGTAGATAACCATGGTATTTACATCGCCAAAGGACAAAATAAGTAAACCAATTTAAAGCAGAAGGTAGACCTAAGATGTGGTTGAAAGTGGCTTTGGAGAGCTGTTTGTTCCTTTCTTCCTTTTTTTCATGAATGAATAAACGTTTATTCATTTGTCCATGAGCTACTGTGTTTCAGACACCCTCAAAGAGTAACAGGCAGGCTATACTATACATGACAGGTATATAGCACAGTTATTGCAATATGGTATAATTAGTCCCAAAAAGGTAAAAATAATACATACATATATATATATTTATGTGTGTGTATATGTACATATAAAGGGATATGGTGATACAGAGGCAAATGTGACAACTCTGCATGGTGGCATCAGGAAAATCCTTGAGAAGGAACATGAGACGTGAGTAGGCATCTTCTGGGCAGATGTAGAGAGGGACATTCCAGGGAGAGCAGATACCACTAGAAGCCTGGCGGTGGGTACACTTGGAGAGCTTGGTATGGTTGAAGGTGGAGGAACTGGAGGTGCCGTGAAGGCGGGTTGGAGCCAGGAGTTTGGGGTAGGTTGTGGGATTCCACTTCAGGATTTTGAGTAAGGGAGTCACATGATTAGATCTGAGTTTAGAACAAGTACTCTGTCAACTGTATGTAGAATAGATGGGTGAGACTGGAAGCTGTAAACCAGTAAGAGGTGAGAAATGAGAAGAAGCAAGAGAGCCTGACCTAGGATCCTAGCAGAGGGGACCATTTACAGTGTATTTGAGTGGACCTATATGCCACTCAGCAAAGGAACAAAGAATGAGGGAAAGCAAGTCCTGACCTTAGGCTTTAGAGACTGGGTGGATGGTGGTGCTACTGACCGGAATAGAAAATGCAGAAGGGCTGCTTTTGAGAGGAAGAGGGAAGATTCCGTCATGATTATATTGCATATGAAATATGTCTGATGGTGAATATACTGTACTGAGTTTGACTTATGTTCAGTTATGAACCTGTTAAGTTCACGAGTGAGAAGTAAGATGTGCCCACCATTGTTTCGAGAAGGTTAATTTGGCATCGGTGTTTTAGGAAAATGAAAGCACATTGAAGATGAGGAAAGCTGTTAGGAAACTCTCTGTATAGATGCATGAGAACCGAGATCCCCAAACAAGGAGAGAGGCTGCAGGCATGGTGAGTGGAGATGCCAGAGAACAGATGCTGGAGAACGGCAGCCCCTCGCCTTTCATGGTTTGGGTTAAATTTAGCGGAGCTTTTGTCGCACGATTCCATGAGTACCATCCTAGTTGAGCCATCTCTGCCTTAGGTGAGCCCTGTCCCTGGAACTCAGAGAACTGGGTTGGCAGCAGTGATACCTGGTCCTCCCAGGCTGTCCTCAGAATGAGTACACTTTGCTTGAAGAAGGGGGCCAGTTACCCATGGACCACATGTGAGGAGAATTAACGCCATCAATCATCTTCAGGAGAACAACTGGCTGTAGAAACCACAAGGTCAAAAACTCTTATTAACCGAGCAACCTAGAATGTATACAACTCAGACCGAAATGACTTTCTCAAAGAATGATCTGAATAAAGAAAATTTTGCCAAGGGCAAAAATGAAGGAAAGCAAGTACATAGCATTCCCCAGGGTCACTGGAAACAGTTCTTGAAGCAATAACATGGGACAATTTGTCATTATTACTAAGCACACAAATTTGAGTCCAATGTCAGGGAAAAGAGCTCCATTGTTTTGTTTCTGTTGTTATGTTCATGGTGGGTTTTTTTTTTTTTTTTTTGTCCTGTGATAACTATTTGGAAAGGGTGACCAGTTAGATACATGCCAAATGACTGAGGTGGTATTTCCATGAAACGTTTCCATTTTAATAATTCTTTCAGATTTCTAGATGAAAGACACTTTAACCCTGGGGCATATGCTAAGATGAATCACACGTCTCAGAAAGTGATACGTTGGCTGCAGAGGGAATTCATGTGTACTTTTGGACACATTCTGGCATAATTAATGCCCCAAATCATAATTTTAAATGCCTAAATCATAATTTATATTCATACATTTTTCATTTTGAACTTCTAGGTATTTCTTGATCAAAACTCATACTGCTGTCCATTGATCGTCCATTCAGCCAATCAAATGGAAAAGAACTGTAGTTTTTTAAAAAATAGAAAAATGATCTAATTTCCCTTCTACTTCTCATGTGCATAGGATAAGCAGAAAAAAATCCCAGATCTGACTTGGTACTCCTTTCATTTATCCCAGAGACATGGGATGGGCTAGTAAGTGGCCATGTGTTCATGCCGCAGGGGCACCCTGCTTGTTTCCTTCTGTAGCTCAACCGGTCCTGTCCTTTTGTTGCTAATAACCTCCCAGGTGCCTGGTACCAATTCTTCCCTAGTTCTAATAAGTTAGAAAAGCAAATGAAGAAATTCTAGGTTGTAAAGCCAGATCTGATGCAAATTTTGCCTGGTCCCTTTATATTAACTTCTGTTTCCTCCTGGCCTGTGTGCTTCAACCAGGGAAGACTCTTGCCGTTCTTCTCTGGGGTGTTCGTTTGCCCCTTCCTGTTTCACTGTCGCTCCTTGTTTAGCACAGCATGGAGCTAAGTCATGTTCTCCAAGGATCTCATCTTACCCAGGGCTGCATTTGTCCTTTGCTTCTGGGTTTTGTTGGCATATATATATGACATGAGGGCCTTTATGGAAAATAGCTGTTTACTGTAAAAATAACATCTGGGAGCCTCTCTGGCTGTATTCCATAAAGACAAGTTAGTTTAATTTCATATAACATATTTTAATGTCTTCCCAATGGTGATGGCACTGCCTCAATATTTAATAAGGTAAAATTAACAGTGTTACAGTAACAACTGAGAATAATCAAAATATGCCCTAAGCAGTATTTTTTATATCAACTTTCTTTCTTTATTCCTTCCTCCCTCCTTCCTTCCCTCCCTTCCTTTTCTCTTTCCTTCTTTCTTTCTTCTTTCTTTCTTTCTTTCTTTTCTTTTCTTTCTTTCTTTCTTTCTTTTCTTTCTTTCTTTCTTTTCTTTCTTTTCTTTCTGTTCATGCTCATAAAAAAGCCAACAGAAGTTTTGGGAAGGATTAAATTTGTATGTAGACAGTAATAACTTAATAGTGGAATTGAATATTCCCAGTGATACCTATTCTAAAAACCATTATGTCCTACTATTAATAATAGTCACCATTTAGGAAGCTTATTCAGTGCTAGACATGTTCTAAGCACTTTACATGTTTTATCTCATGTTATCCTCACAGTAACCTGTTATTATCCTCATTTTATAGATGAAAAAAACTGAGGTACAGGGTTAAATACATTGCCCATGGACACACAGCTAGTAAATGGTAGAACAGGGGTTCAAAAACCAAGTGAGTCTAATTCCAGCGCCTGTGTGCTTCACCACCACACCTCTGCTTGGGCAAGAGAGGTGCCCACCAGAATGCTTGATTAGTTAATAAGGGACGCCCTTGGCCTTGGGAGTTCTGGTCACTGTGCTGTGTGTTCATGACAAATAAGGCCTCATAGGGAAGTCAAAGCTATTACCCTCCTGCCCATTCCATCAAATAATAAATCTAAAGGCTGTCAAGGTTGTTACACTGCACCTGCGGTGCTAAATATCCCTCCCATGTTCATGCATGTTGTGTAGAATAAGTGGGTGCTACAGAAAGAAAAAAATTCTAGGACGAACAATATAATATGGTTAGGGATGCTTGCCTGCTTCAAGGTAGTATTACAGTAGTTTTGGCCATTCTTATCTCTTGTGAGGCTGATTCTATCTGAAAAAGAAGTTCTTGGAATTTTAGTGTCAGTGTGGTTTGCTCACAGCTGACATTTGTCCACATGAATAAAAATAGTCATAATTAACACTTGTTCTTTGTACCTTGTCACCACTCCCCATCCAGCCTCTTCCCTCCCAGAGCTCTTCCACAGGAACCCAAGCCGTGTCTTATCCACACAGGATTTTGAAGGCACCTAGTTCTACCGCTTCTCCGAAATGACCTGGCCAGTGCTTTAGATGTGATTTCCCACTCTTCTCCCTGCCCCCTTCCCATCCTAACCCAGTGTTTGTGTTTTAATAGAAGGACCTGGAAAATAGCTTGAAGATATAGAAGAAGGAACAATTAAATCTTATCATTAGATTCAAGTAGTAAAATTCCAGGCAGAGGGTTTATCCTTTTTGGCCAGAAGAGCCCTGCCCCACAAATTCTGAAATCAACACACAGTAAAACTATCTACTCATAAATCTCCCACCCACTTAGATTATAGTTATTTCAGTGGTGCCTTTTAGAGAATGATCATGATAAATACATACTTTTTTGTCTAAATATGACCATTAGTAATAAAGTATGGCTAGTTTGGGATTAACATATACACACCACTGTATATAAAATAGATAATCATCAAGGACCTACTGTATAGCACAGGGAACTATACTCAATATTTTGTAATAACCTATAAGGGAAAGGAATCTGAAAAAGAATATATATATGTATAACTGAATCACTTTGTACACCTGAGACTAACACAACATTGAAAATCAACTACACTTCAATCAAAAAAGAAAAAGATTTTTAAAAAAGTAATAAAGTATGGCTTTACAACCTGCATTTTATTTAAATTTGTATTTAGTTTTTAAAATTATCTCATTGTCAAATATTTCATTCTAGAGAATACTTAGTTTTTTTTATCCTAATTAAGTTTGTGCAAAGCCCAAACTCTTACCCTGACTTCAATTTTATTCCTCTCCCCCGACTCTGCTCTCCGTACATTGGCCCCTTTGCTGTTGCTTCAACAAGCCAGCCTTGAACAAAGGCCACCTCAGGGCCTTTGCACAGTAGTTCCCTCTGTCTAGAACACTCTTCCTGCATATGTGCCCATAGCTTGCTCCCTCTCCTTCAGGTCTTTGCTTAAATATCACTTTCTGGAGAGCCATTTCCTGATCCTGTGGTAAGCAAGTGTACCTGTGTGTATGCACACACACACATGCACACATGCACACACACATGCACACACACGCATACACACATGCACACACACACACACACACACACACCTGGGAACCCCTATCTCCCTCTCTAGTTTTATTTTTTCCTCCATAGTACTTACCTTATAAACTATATAATTTACTGTTTATTTTGTTATTATCTGTCTCCCTTCACTAGAACATAAAGTCCATGAGAGCAAAAACTTTTGTCTGTTGGGTTCATTAATATACCCCAGCACCAAGAATACTGCCTGGCATGTAGTAGGTGCTTAATTTGCTCAGTGAATGAATTAATGAATGCAGTCTTATGAAAGTTTAAAGTTCCAGCCCTTTGTCAGATAATGTCATTAGCTGAAGAAATTCCACCTCATTTTTGTGTCACACTCTAATTTCCCAAGGTTCCACAATGTCACGGTTTAGTGCTCGGCTCACTCACAAATTCTGCTCGCAAGAGGAGAGGGTATTGTGGCTTTCCATTGTTAAACGCGGAGGTGGAGTTGGAAAACAATCAAAAGAAATGTTCCTCTCATTTATTTGGAGCACAAGAACAAATCTAGCATTTGTTTTTGAGAGAACAAATGTTCTTCGCAAAGAATAGAAACTGTTCCCCAAATCTTTGAAGTATGTCACTGATCCTTTAGCCAGTAGCCGAAGAAGCAAGTATCCTAGTGACAAACATGGGCTTTGTTGGGATGAAAGCGAATCATAAGTTTACAAAAACTGATTGGGCATTTGGCTTGTGACTAATGCCTGGCAGAGACACAGAGGAGGCCCTTCACTGGCACAGCCACATATATTTTAAGTAAAGACCCTTGTCCTCAAAGAAATGTGATTTTTTTTGCCTAGTGTTCTCTTTTGGATTAAAATAACGCATTGCTTGAGATATAAATAACATTAAGAATTGTGCCAAAGTCACAGCAGTTTCTCTAATGGTAGAGGGAAACAGATTACTTGGGGAGAGGGATTATCATTATTTACTTTTTAGTGTTTTTTTTTTCAGTAATTCATTTAATTTGCTAACTGTAAAACCACCATAAGAATCAGAACAGTGTTCCTAATGGTCTCCCAATTGCTGTTTCTGTGATTTGTGGTACAAACATTGAAGTCACTGTGTTTCCTATCAATGCAATAAAAAATCTTCATCACCTCCCAGGCCTGCCCTGGATGCTGCATTGATGGAGTGATTTCCGGATGCTGGGAGTCTCCCATAATCCCCCTCTCGCTTAAAAGCATTTCCCAGCCTACTGGCTAATACCTAAATTTCTCCTGCTAGAGTTTGGTTTCCTTAATTTGCCGCTATATTTATTGAGCTGTACTGCTTCAGTCACATATCAGACACAGGATTAGTGTCCTGAGTCACCTGTATACGCTCCCATAAGCTGGGGACTTTAAGCTTTGATCCCTGCCAAAATGAAACCTCCGAGGTCTCATCTGTGTGTAATACTTCAGTGGTTCCACGTTTTAGCTCTTTCTTGGGAAAGATATCAGGATACTGAATACCTGGAAGGAGAGAGAAAGATTAGCACCTGTGTAAGAAAAGGTACGTAACTGGAAGGTACAAGAGAGAAACTTTCCCAGCTCTAAGATTTTACAGAGGCCCAGCCTTATCCATTGGTTACAGGGATAAAAGGATGCCAGTTGCTTGAAAACCCATGGTTCCCTGAGTAGTCATCTTGTTTTTTCCATCCTCTCTAAGACCTTGAAGTGTGTCAAAGACTATCAGGCAGAACTGCTGATTTCCACCAATAACTCTGTGAAACAGAAGTAACTGTTGCTTTGCAAACCACCTTCAGGAAGGCTGCACTAGCTCCATGCTTTCCTTCAGCGGGTTCAGTGGAGCCCTGTTCAAACAGAGCGATGTGCAGAATCCCAGGACACAAAAAGAGAAGAGCTAAGCTGCTCCAGATCCCCTCCCGTGAGCCTCTCCTCAGTGCCTTGAAGAGGCTCTGTCCCATGATGCTGTCCCCTGGCGCAGGACGCGACCACAGTAGCACTTGGGTGGTTGTCACGTGCTGTTCTCCATCCATGGAAATGGGCAGTTTAGGGTTGTTTTCAAGTGCACAGACTCAGAAGTCAGACGATCTAATCAGACACCGTGAGTCCTGGCTGTGTCAGTATCAAGTAAAATGGAGAAGCAACTTAACCGCTATGGGCCTTACTTTCCTCATCTGCAAAGTGGGAAAACATCCCACAGTTTAGGAAAGAAGTACCAGGTTCAGAGTAAGCCCTCAGCAGAGAGTAGTTGCTGTTTTAAAAATAAACAAAACTCAATCCCAAATTAGGAGTTTGGGATCAACCTGTACACACTACTATATATATATAAAATAGGTAAACAACAAGGACCTACATATATATATATATATATATAGTATAGCACAGGGAACTATACTCAGTATTTTATAATTACCTATAATGGAAAAGAATCTGAAAATATATATATATAACCGAATCACTTTGCTGTATACTTGAAAATAACACAACATTGTAAATTTACTATATTTCAATTGAAAAAAAAACACACCTCAGTCCCAAATGATGTAGAATTCTTCAATGTTTGGGGAGAGAAAAGCGAAATTAGTAGATCTAAGACCTAGAGGGGTGGGATAGGGAGGGTGGGAGGGAGACGCAAGAGGGAGGAGATACGGGGATAGATGTATATGTATAGCTGATTCACTTTGTTATACAGCAGAAACTAACACACCATTATAAAGCAATTATACTCCAATAAAGATGTTAAAAAAAAAAAGGGATGAAAAATGTGAGTGTTTAGCAATCAGTTAATCACTTTTCTCCCTCTCAACCTCTGTTGTAATGGCTCGTTCTGTCCCAAATTATATATGGGTAGTGATTGTGGCCCTTGTTTGCTATAGACAAAAGATTTTTTTCTGTATGATGATGCAGATGTGGATTTCAGGGGTGCTAATGTTGTAATGAGCCAGAAGTTAATGAACAGGAAACTGAACAAGAATGGGGCAGACCACTTGGCACCAGAGATGGCTTCGGGGCAGGAAGTCCAGAAAAGGGGAAGTGATTCAGAAGACCAGAAGGGTGGGCTGGACGTGGGGCTGCTTCTGGACTGGCTGAGAGCAGAGCTGACTGCATGCTGAAGGAAGTACTCAAGTACACACCCCACTCCTTACCCCAGCAAATCAAGTTTGTGACGAAGTACCCAGGTGCTTTCCCATCACACCAATGGTCTGCATGCCATTTATGTGAGCCCTTGAATATGTATATTTTGTCCTGTTTACTCTTGGTTTAAATGTTCTGTTACCCAGAGAGATTATAGATTTCTGCAGGGTGGGGATCATGTCTTCTGCTTTACATCCCTCTCCCGAAGGGTTGCCACTTAGCAGGTATACTTGTATAAGGCAAAGTACAGGGGAATATGGACGCCACTTTAGGTATTTTAAACAAGGGAATGTGTTGGAAAGGCTGGAGCTCCAAAAAGAGAGGGAGGGGTGTTGGAGGAGCAAAAAGGAAGAAGAGGTGATACCTAGATCAGAAGCAGCTGCCATGCCTGGGCTGGAGCCCATGAACCCGCTCTAGCTGCTGCAAGTGGGTTGGAGACGCTTACATTTGATTCTGGTTCTGCTCAAGAGGTATTGTCTCTAACAGGGTTGGAACCAATAAAAAAGTGCTGGGCCTTTCTGGCCTGCTGCAGTCCAGAATCATAGCAGCCCTACTGCTACTACAGTAACTGCCATCAACTGCCTCATTCTGAACCAGAAGAAATAATCTTCTGTCTTTATCATGCTTTGGTATTGCCCACCAGGACCTCCAATAAGCAAAACCAAATGGACAGTTGGTCAAGGAGCATGGAAATAGTGTTTGCAAACCGCTAGCCCCAGTAGGATGAAATGTAGTGGGACAGGTGTGGGGCTGAAAGACAACAAATGGATGATTGGCACATATGTCATAATGGAAAGAGTACTCGATTTAATATCCGAAGATCTGAAATCAAGCCCATATCTAACACTCAATGGTCACGTGATCTTGTGCAAGCTACTTAACCTCTCTGAGCCTCAGCTTTCTGGCTTGTAAAATGAGAATAATAATAGTACTACCTCACAGAGTGGTTGGGAGGACTAAATGAGATAATGCATATGGAAAGCATTTAGAAACAATAAAGACCTATGTGAATATTAGTTACTGGACCTGTTAGCAATTACCAAATTCACTGCTGATGAGACAATCATAAGGGCTTTTTCATATGGACTTCCCTGGTGGCGTAGTGGTTAAGAATCCGCCTGCCAATGCAGGGGACAAGGGTTCAATCCCTGGTCTGGGAAGATCCCACATGCTGTGGAGCACCTAAGCCCCTGCACCACAGCTACTGAGCCTGCACTCTACAGCCCGCAAGCCACAACTACCAAGCCTGTGGGCCACAACTACTGAAGCCCTCATGCTCTAGGGCCCGCATGCCGCAACTAATGAGCCCACATGCTGCAACTACTGAAGCCCGCACTCCTAGAGCCCGTGCTCCACAAGAAGAGAAGCCACAGCAATGAGAAGCCCAAGCACCTCAACGAAGAGTAGCCCCCGCTCACCACAACTAGAGAAAGCCCACGTGCAGCAACAAAGACCCAGCGCAGCCAAAAATAAACTAAAAAATTTTTTTAAAAAAGGGCTTTTTCAACCCAATCCAAAAATGGGCAGAAGACCTAAATAGACATTTCTCCAAGGAAGATATGCAGGTTGCCTACAAACACATGAAAGGATGCTCAACATCACTAATCATTAGAGAAATGCAAATCACAACTACAGTGAGGTATCACCTCACACCAGTCAGAATGGCCATCATCAAAAAATCTACAAACAATAAATACTGGAGAGGGTGTGGAGAAAAGGGAACCCTCTTGCACTGTAGGTGGGAATGTAAATTGATACAGCCACTATGGAGAACAATGTGGAGGTTCCTTAAAAAACTAAAAATAGAACTACCATCTGACCCAGCAATCCCACTACTGGGCATATGCCCTGAGAAAACCATAATTCAAAAAGAGTCATGTACCACAATAGTCATTGCAGCTCTATTTACAATAGCCAGGACATGGAAGCAACCTAAGTGTCCATCAACAGATGAATGGATAAAAAAGATGTGGCACATATATACAATGGAATATTACTCAGCCATAAAAAGAAATGAAATTGAGTTATTTGTAGTGAGGGGGATGGACCTAGAGTCTGTCATACAGAGTGAAGTAAGTCAGAAAGAGAAAAACAAATACCGTATGCTAACACACATATATGGAATCTTAAAAAAAAAATGGTTCTGAAGAACCTAGAGGCAGGACAGGAATAAAGATGCAGATGTAGAGAATGGACTTGAGGACACAGGGAGGGGGAAGGGTAAGCTGGGACGAAGTGAGAGAGTGGCATGGACATATATACACTACCAAATGTGAAACCAATAGCTAGTGGGAAGCAGCTGCATAGCACGGGGAGATCAGCTCGGTGCTTTGTGACCACCTAGAGGGGTGGGATAGGGAGGATGGGAGGGAGACGCAAGAGGGAGGGGATATGGGGATATATGTATATGTATAGCTGATTCACTTTGTTATACAGCAGAAACTAACACACCATTGTAAAGCAATCATACTCCAATAAAGATGTTTTTAAAGAAAGGGCTTTTTAATAAACTAGAAAAGACTTCTGCCAGTCTCGCGATTTGCTGCACGCACTTAGACTTCCTTTATGATACCGAAAAATTACTAAATTGGGGGAGATGTGAGACCAGTGGTACTTGTGAATTTAGCAGATTAAAAAAAATTTTAACAATTCTCTTTTGATGGGTCACATCCAAAGATAAGCAGCTGAGCCCTCTTAGCAGCAGGAAGGAAGGGCAGCAAGCCTTGGGTTACACAAATGAACTTATTAAGGGGATTTATAAAGCCATCTAGTTAATCAGAAAGGAGGGGAGTGAAAAGAGCCTTTCTTAGCCAAGCCAGGATCACCCGCTGGACAATTAGAAGCACAGTTTTCATTAGACTGTTGTAGTCCTCGGTTGGGGTCAGACCTGTGAGCTAGGATACAGCTGGCGGGTGGAGACAGTAAGGCTGTAATTAATCACAAGGGGGTGGAAACCGAGGATGAGGCATTTACATCCTTTGATTTTGAATGGCCCCTGTTCCACTGCATTAACCCGCACTGCCTATATTGACCTCTGTTAGATTTCTGTGAATTGTGGCGTGTTAGGGCTTCATTTACAAGTTGCCAGTGGAGTTGTTTAGGCAGTCCATTGATTTTGGCCTTGATAGGATGAAGATTGAGTTTAATTTCTTTAGGATATTTTAGAGTAAAATGCTAGTTCAACCAGTGTAGGAGATTAGTGGATTTAGCTGTTAATATGTTTTACACCAGTAATAGTAACAACAGCTAATTCTTTCTTGATGCTTTCTCTGTGTCAAACACTGTTCTAAGTACTATGCTAAGTCATTTAACCTTCCTAATAACCCTATGAGGTAAGAACTGTGATTCCCTATTTTTACAGATGAGGAAGTCGAAGCACACAGACCTGAAGTACCTTGTGTAAGTCACAGTTAGGAAGTGGGGAACCTGCTTTGAACCCAGACCAGGCTGGTTCCAGTGTGTTTTCTCGACCACCAGGAGGCACTGTCTCTCAAAAATGGAAACTTCTTTCATGTCCCTAATTGCTTGGTAATTGTTCACTTAAGTAAATGTGGCATATTTAACAACACAGATTTCTGTAGAGCAATCACACTCCTGAATTAGCAATCAGTTCTCCAAGACTCAGATTGCATCAGGGTTTTGAGATCGTCTTTTCTGATGTTGATATTATTTCAGTACTCTAACTTACTGAGAATTAAACTTTCGATACAGTTTCTTCACAAGTAAAGAAATTTATTACATAAAAGTACCAGAATAGACACCTGGTGACAAGAGAGACTTGGACATGTGTTTTTCAGGTAAGGAACCAGTCCCAAGGAGACCCATAGCTACTTAGTAGCAGCCCAAGGTCTAGACAGCATCTGGCCTTGGACACCAGCCCCAGACTCCTAACCACACAGCACTTTTAAATTAGTTGCTGCAACTTTTAAAACAGTTGATTTTATATAAAAATTTGTATTTCTGCCTTTTAAAAAAAATCAGGTGGTCTTACAACACTGGGTGTGTATCCCCCTGACAACAGTGTGCTGGAGTCGTTAGCAGTAGGCCCTCTGCTGCCCAGAAGGCAGGGCCTGAGTCTCTGTTCTTCCACTGGGTGGATTCACTCCTTAACTACTTGGCCCCATTAAGCATTTTAGTTTGAGACCATTAGTTCAGAACAAAGACGTCCTGATTCCAATCAAGTCTTCTTTTTACAGGACCACATTGATCGTTCAGAAAAATTACAGCTATTTACAGTTCAGATACTTTTTAAAGAATGTTTTAGTTAAATATTATAATCAGGTTTCAGCTCCTCTTATGGGGTGATAAAGTTGTGTCTCTTCATTTCCTCCCCTCCCCTCCTTTCCTCTTAAGAATGTGTGATGATGCATTAGTTTCATGCAAGGTCAAAAGAAACATTGATCATTCTCCTCGTTTACATGCAATAAACAGATACATGTATAACAAATATATTTAAAAACTGGTGATACACCAAAGAAGATATACAGATGGCAGATAAACATATGAAAAGATGCCTCATATCTTGTCATCAGGAGAATGCAAATTAAAACAAAATGATTTTATGGAACCACAAAAGACCCCAGATAGCCAAAGCAATCTTGAGAAAGAAGAACAAAGCTGGAGGCATCATGCTCCCTGATTTCAAACTATATTATGAAGCTATAGGAATCAAACAGTATGGTATTGGCATAAAAACAGACATATAGATCAATGGAACAGAATAGAAAGCCCAGAAATAAACCCATATATGTATGGTCAATTAATTTACAACAGAGGGGCCAAGAATATACAAAGGGGAAAGGACAATTTCTTCAATAAATGGTGTCGGGAAAACTGGACAGCCACATGCAAATGAATGAAACTGGACCACTATCGTATATCATACACAAAAATTAACCCAGAATGGATTAAATACTTGAATATGACCTGAAACCATAAAACTTGTAGAAGAAAACATAGGTGGTAAGCTTTTTGACATTGGTCTCGGCAATGGTATTTTGGATTTGAAACCAAAAGCAAAAGTAAACAAGTGGGACTACGTCAAACTAAAAAACTTCTGAACAGCAAAACAAAGCATCAACAAAATGAAAAGTCAACCTACTGTATGCGAGAAAATACTTGCAAATCATATGTCTTATCGGGAGTTAATATCCAAAATACATAAAGAACTTGTACAACTCAATAGCAAAAAACCCAAACAATTCAACTGAAAAACAGGCAGAGGATCTGAATAGACATTTTTCCACAGAAGACATTCAGATAGCCAAACAGGTACATGAAAAGATGCTCAACATCACTCATCATCAGGGAAATGCAAATCAAAATCAGGAGATATCACCTCACACCTGTCAGAATGGCTGTTATGTAAAGGACAAGAAATAACAAGTGTTGGCAGGGATGTGGAGAGAGGGGAGCCCTTGTGCACTATTGGTGAGACTGTAAATTGGTACAGCCACTATGGAAAACAGTATGGGGGTTCCTCAAAAAATTACAAATAGAACTACCATACAGTCCAGCAATTCCAATTCTGGTTATTCATCTGAAGAAAAAGAAAACACTAACTCAGAAACATATCTGTGCCCCCCGATTCATTGAAGCATTATGTACAATAGCAAAGATATGGGAACAACCTATGTGTCCTTCAGTGGATGAATGGATAAAGAAAATACACACACACAGACACACACACACACACACACACACACACATACACACACACAATGGAATATTACTCAGCCATAAAAAAGAATGAAATTTTGCCATTTGCAACAGCATGGACGGACCCTGACTCTGTTAAGTGACATAAGTCAGACAGAGAAAGACAAATACCATATGATCTCACATGTGGAATCTTAAAATAAATAAATAAATAAAATTTTATAAGCTCATGGTTACAGAGAACAGATTGGTGGTTGCCAGAGGTAGGGGTAGAGGGTGAGTGAAATAGGTAAAGGGAATCAAAGGTACAAAATCCCAGTTAAAAATAAATAAGTCATGGGAATGTAAGGTACAATGTGGCAACTATAGTTAATAATACTGTCTTGCATATCTGAAAGTTGCTGAGAGTAGATATTAAAAGTTTTCATTACAAGAAAAAAATTCTGTAACTATATATGGTCATGGATGTTAACTAGACTTATTGTGGTGTTTATTTTGTAATATATACATATATTGAATCATTATGTTGTACACCTGAAACTAATATAATGTATGTCAATTATACCTCAGTTGAAAAAAGAAACAAACAAAAACACCCACCAACAGCAATAAGACACCACTACATATCTAGGAGAATGGCCAAACTCTGGAACACTGACAATATCCAACGCAAATGAGGTTGTGGAGCAACAGAAACTCTTATATATTGCTGGTGGGAACGCAAAATGTTACAGCCGCTTTGGAAGACAGTTTGGTGGTTTCTTACAAAACTAAACATACTCTTACCATACGATCCAGCAGTCGTGCTCCTTGGTATTTATCCAGTGGAGTTGTAAACATGTCCATGCGAAAACCTGCACACGGATGTTTATAGAATCTTTATTCATGAGTGCCAAAACTTGGAAGCAACCAAGATGTCCTTCAGTAGGTGAATGGATAAATAAACTGTGGTACATCCAGTCAATGGAATATGATTCAAGGCTAAAAAGAAATGAGCTATCAAATCATGAAAAGATATGAAGAAACCTTCAATTCATATTACTAAGTGAAAGAAGCCAATCTGAAAAGGCTGCATACTATGATTCCAAGTATTCTGGAAAAGGCAGAACTACGGAGAAAGTAAAAAGATCTGTGATTGCCAGGGGTTGGGTTCGGCGGGGAGAGATGAATAGACAGAGCACAGAGGATTTTGAGGGCAGTGAAAATACTCTGTATATTATAATAATGGATACATGTCCTTGTACATTTATCCAAACCTATGTAATATACAACACCAAGAGTTGAACCCTAAAATAAACTGTGGACTTTGGGAGGCTATGATGTGGCACCGCAGGTACATCAAGGGTGACAAATGTATCATCTTAGTGGGGGATGCTGATAATCTGGGAGGCTGTACATGTGTAGGGACAGAGGGTACATGGAAAATCTCTGTACCTTCATTTCCATTTTGTCGTGAACCTAAAAGTGCTCTAAAAAAATTAAAGTCTTAAAAAATTTTTTTTAAACCAAAACACTGTTGATACTGTCGCTAGCCAGTCCTTGTGACCCATGTTTAACTGTCAAGAAAGACACATTTGAGAAATAACAAACTATTTGGAATCAACTTATCTTTCTCTACATTGCTATGCCAATCATTAACTCGTATTAATTTCTGGCTTTCTAATTATCATCAGACTTATGACTTCTGAGCATTTGCTTGCTATCTGGCTATTCTAATTCAAAAATAAATTGTGTAATGAAACTAATTCTATTTTCCCTTGAGATAATGCATTTTTAATTACTCAGAAGGGAGTCAAATTAAGAAGCATTTACCCAAAGTAAATGTAGGAGATAATAAAATATTTCCATGGCAGGTTTAATTCAAAACACTCATGTATACCAATTAATTCGGTGTTGGATTAGAGATATATGGAAGAAGGGTTGCCCAGAAACACAGCTCTTTTCTTTTGATCTTGTGTATTTCATCTGCCAACAGCTAAGCGACTAGATCCTGGATTTGCCAGTTTTCTTTGTGGAACCATTGGAAATGTGACTAATCCCAGGAGCTTTTGTTCTTGCTCATGTACAGATTGCTCTCGGAAAGTACCCAGATGTGAGCACTGTAAGTCCAGCTTTGTAATGCTGTTTATCTGGCAACAGAAGTGCTGTTTGCGGTAGTTAACTATCTTTTTTACATTTGCCATGGTCCAGTGGTGTTGCAGAGCTTTGTGGCATCTGCAGCTAGTGGGTGACAGTCAGCAGATTCTAAAGCCTTTTCAGAACCCTGAAAGAATAGATAATGATAGTGCACAGTGCTGAAATGACTAAAGGGGTAATGTTGATGCAATTCAGCGTCCCCAAAACGATTACAGTTCATTTTCTTTAATTAGCTTTTTCAAGTTTTGACTTTAATTCTTTATTGTGTAACTTCTGGAAGATGCCATTCAGAAAAACATCACCATGAAATCCATCAGAAATGTTTAGACAGTTGTCATCACAAAGAGTCAAAATGCCTGCTTTGTTCTCTACTGTTGACCCTGCTTTGTCCTACATTGATGGTTGCTGATTCGACTTTGTAAGGATATAAATGATTTCTTTTTAAATGTTTGAGGGAGGTGGTTTTTAGCTTTGGGATCAGATAGGAATGGTGTTCCACTGACAGAAACCTGAAAAAGAGTGAGTTAAATGAAGTAGTAGCATTTTCACTTGGAACAGAGATGTCTGGTGGTTTGTGGCTCAGATGACCTTTGCATGTTGACCTTTGAGACTTTGACATGAAATGGAGTCTTCAAAGTTCGACAAGATTAATGTATTACCCTACTTGTTATCTAAACCTTCCAAGTTTATTAACATCATAGGTTTGCCCCATATGTGGGAAGTGCATCTCTTCCTTCAGGAAAGAAGGGACCCCACAATACCATTTTTAGTTTAGTTTAGATTACAGTGGTTCTCAAACTTCAGTATGTATCAGAATCACCAAGTGTTTCTTGCTATACAGATTCTAATCCCACCTTCAGAGTTTCTGGTTCAGTGGATCTGGGGGTAGGTCCCAAGAATTTGCTTTTCTAACAAGTTCCCAGCTGATGCTGATACTGGTGGTCTGGATACCACACTTTGAGAACCACTCAGAAGAATTTTATTACAACAGGTCAAAATCCCTGCTAGTATGGAATTCCCAGATAAGGCTCTGAAGCCTTAACTTCTGTGACTTAGCTGTTGACCCGAATTAATTCAGCAATCGTTTCTTGAGTGCCTGATGCGTGCTCAGCCCTGACTGACACTGCTAGCCCTGAGACGAGAAACAAAGATAAGTCAGACAAAGACTTTAAAAGCTTACAAACATACGTCAAGTACCTATATAACTCAACCAAGAGGCAGAGAATCTATACTTTTTCTATTTATGCTGTTGGTAGTATATGTAGGATTTTTAATGGAAAGCCAAATTTCTTTCATCGTACTATTCCAATTATTCCAGTGGTTATTCTGCATTTTTATTTCAAATAGGGGATTATGTCCTGTAACCACCTTGAGTCCTAGATAACTTTTGTTACAGGGAAGTCCCAGCCCAGTTCACCACATGTGCTATTCCTGTTACCAAACCAAGCTTACCAGACACACAGCAAAGCCAATTTCCTGACACCGGCTTGTGGTGAGGGAAATACAGCGTTTATTGTAAGGCACCCAACGTGGAGCCAAGCAAGGAGAATGGGCAGCTTATGCTCAAAATCCCCAACCTCCCAAGTGGCTTTTAGGAAGGGGGTTTAAAAGGAAAGGTTAGGGTTGTGGGTTGCCAGAGGGGATGGGGGGGGCCTGATCAGCTCAAGCACAATTCTGTGATTGGTTGATGGTGAGGTAACAGAGCGATTCACAGGGGTCAGCATTATCAATCCTCAGGCTCCAGCTGGTCTGGGGAGGCTACAGGCTTATGGCCATCATGTAGTCAACTTCTTCTACTTGGTGGGGGGTTTTAAGTATCTGCAAAACAACTCAAGGATACGGCTCCTCAGGATGTTATCTGTGGCCCTTGAGGAGGAAATAAAGGTCCTTGACTTTGTTTTATGGCTAAACTATTATTCATTTGTCTTGCCTGACTGTTTTCCTTTGTTTCTGCATGCTCTCGCTTCTCTGATTACATTTACTCTTTAGAACTCAGGGAAGGCCTAGGAAGCTAAAGCTTTTCTACAAACAAAAGGCAGGGGACACGGAGGTGGAGGTGTCTGTCCCCAGGAAGGCTCTGCAGGGTCCTGCTGCATTTCGTTCCAAGCAGGCTGATCTGCACCACCTCCCATCATGCCCTCACCCCAGATAGAAATGGAGAAAAGTCATTACAAGCAATAACAGAGACCCAAGATCTGAATCATAACCCTTCTCCTCCCGAAGAAGGCAAGTTACACCTGCATCACAGTCAGTAGTGATGGCCCATATGGTTAGTTATGTGGTGTCTTTTTGGTGAAGGAAAACACTTTCCCAGCTGTTCTTGGAAAGAGTAATGGAGAACTCCCCCCAGCTCCAGCTAATGGCAAGCTTACCCTGAGAAGCGGTGGTAGCAGTGTAGACAGGTTCTAATGTAATTTAAATGGCTCACCAACCTGATAAAGGCTTCATGTCTCCAATAAATTATACTCTTAAGCAAAGATAAGGGAATACAATAAATGTGTGAATCCAGGTAAAGTGAGACAGAACTAAACATTTCTTATTGAATCTAAACTCATTGGCATATAGAGACACATTTCTATTAGTTTACTTATGGTTCTCAAAATACTATACTAATGTACGTTTTCCATATGCCATTGAGTAACCATTGCTAATACATGCATCTTAAGGTGAGAAAAACGTACTTAGTAAAGATTTTGAATAAAAAAAACCTCTTTTATGTGGCTACAAAAATTTCCTATTTAGGATTTCTGAAGATTTAAAAACTCCGTGTACTGGAACCTCACTAAATAAGTTGTGCCTAAAACTAATAAAAATGACAGATCTGATTGTCTAGATACCACAGTGGCGTGGAAAGAATGTGGGTCGTGGAGGGACATAGATCTGACTTTGAATTGCAGTCCTGCCACTGAATGGCTGTTTGTAAAAAGGGAGTAATGCCTACTTCACAGGATTTGGGATTATTAAATAAAATAAAGCACATAGGTCTTTAGAAGAATGTTTGATATATACTCATCACTTAAGAAGTGCTTTCCTCTTCCACCTCCTTTCTTTCGTTTTTTTCCTCCATTTCCTGCTCCTCTTCTTCTTTCTTTCCTTTTTCCTCTACTTCTCCCTCCTCCTCCTCCCCCTTCCCCTCCTCCCACCCCTTATTCTTCCTCTCCTCCTCTGCCCCCTCCTCCTTTACTCTTCTTGTTTTATCCCTATTGCTTTGTCTCAGTGAGTACTGTCCTGCTCAGAGGAACTACCTCATTGAATCTCTAGCATCCTTTTCACCTACTGAGGTTGAATTTGATCTCTGAAATGGTCCAATGTCATTCAGAACCGACACTGTACCTGCGGGTAAGGCTGGTGAGCGTTGCTCTAAAGCAGTGGTCTGTAACTACCGCTGCTGCAAGTCCAGCCCTCTGCCTGTTTTGTATGGCCTGCGAGTTTAAAGGCGTTTTTACATTTTTAAATGTTTGGAAAAGATCAAAAGAAGGATGAAATTTCATGACATGTGAAAATTACATGAAATTCAAATTTCCGGGTCCACGAGGAATAACGTTTTGTTGGATCTCAGCCACCCCCATTTGTTGAGTATCATCTGTAGCTGCTTTTACACAGTTATGCCAGAGTTGAGTTGTTGCAACAGAGAGGGTGTGGCCGCAAAACCTAAAATATGTATCTGACCCCTTTACAGAAAAAGTTTGCTGACCCCTGTTCTAAAGGAACAGAACATGTGTGGATTTTAATTTGGTTCTGAAGCCAGTTCTGAAAGGGGAGCTTCATGGGAGGAGCCGCTGTAGCAGGATTAGAATGAGTATTGAGCTTCCTAAGGTGGCTTGTGTGGAGAGCATTCCAGGAGATGGATGACGGAGTTTCTGGTAGAATTGCCTACACACACAGACGAAAACCCATCTCTCTGCTCTTCTCATGATACCACTAACTCCTGACAAAATTTAGTGAGTGATGACTATATACAAAGGAGTTTTGTTACCGGCTCCCCTGATCTTTCAGACAGTTTTATCTATGAAGTATCCAGGGCGCTGGTCTGGGGGAGACCAGGACAATAAGGTTTCACTGAAACAATCCCTATGAACAGTTTAGACCTGCATTTCAGAAGATATCTAATAACAATGTAAACCCCTCCCCTTCTCCCAATTACTCTGTTATCCCTGGGAAATCCGTTGTCTTTTCTGAGCAAGCTGAGAATCTGTTGTATCTCTTTTGGAGAAGAACTGACCAGATCAAATATCCACCTTGAAACCCATTATAAAGGCTTTTTTAGAAACAGATTGAAAGCGATCACATATTCCTTGATAGTCCCCCCCCGATGGAGTCAGTCCTGGCATTTGTGAATAACTGCCTATTGGTTTTCAATTCAATGCAAACAGCTATTCCTGGGAGGATTAGTGATAGAGTGTGTTGCTTTAAAGGAACAAATGAGGTGACTAGGAAGGGGTGGTTTTCTGCAGCCATGTGGAAGGCACCATGTAACCTGGCCTCCAATGACTGAAATGAAGCAGGAGACAGAGGAACAGAGCCATTAGGTGGACTTAAAGCTCAGATGGTCGAGCCAGACAAGCCCACAAATTTAATAGGTTAATGAACACCATCTGTCAGTTGCATCGGCACTCCTGACTCTTCCTAGGAGCACCTATTTCTCTCTTCTCTCAGTCTCACCCCAGCCTCCTGTTCACATCGCTGCTTCAGCCACTCATTGAACAGATGAATGAGCCCTTCTCCCACACGACCCTGATTAGCCACTCACTTATTCAGCTGAGTGCTAATTATGTGCCAGGCGCCGTGCTAAGTGCGTGAGACACAAAGCAGAAAAAGAAGTGTTTCCTGCCCTCCCCTGGGAGGTGCTGACAGGCTCCCAGTGGAGACAGACTTGGAAATGAGTGTCATGGAGTCCGGTGGCCTTCCAGTAGATGACCGTCTGTGCGAGTGAAAAGCTCCTGCTGGGGACAGACCAGGAAACTAACGGTTGCAGTTCCGTATAAACCATGAGTTGGGTGAGCTAGTGTGGGATCCTAAGGGCTATATGTGCTAAGTGGAGAGTCTGAACATGACTCTGAGATCCCCAGGCCCCTGGGCATGGGAGTCACATGACCAGGATTTTGGAATGATGCTCTGGAAGCCATGTGGAGAACGGATTTGGAGGGTCCTGACGCCGGAGGCAGGAAGCGTCATTAGAGCTCTTCGGGTACCCGGGCGGGTGGGACCACCTAGAGAAGGTGAAAATTAGAGAGAGGTGGGAGAGAGATTCAACTGAACCTGATGGCTTCTTAAGGCGGTGCGCGAAAGGAGAGAGAAGAGCCGATGGCATCCAGCATCCGGCATCCGGCATCTGGCATCTGGCATCCAGCATCCAGCATCCAGCTTGGAGTCCAGGCACATGAAAGTCATTCAAACACTGCACTTTTGTCGGATGAGAAGGGTGGAGGAGAATTCTGGGACAAGAGATTTTTAAGAAACGTGGTAGAATTTGGGGAATGAGAGACATATATAGGATGAATGGAGGAAGAGAAGTCTAAAGGGGGCTGGGAAAGCTCATCAGAGAGCTAGAAAGTGAAGGACCCTGTGGATGCCGAGGGAGGGGAGCAGAGAAAGGGGGGCGGCCAGCGGACAACAGCGCCACACACTGCGGAAAGGTCAAGTGAGACCATGGTAGAAACTGTCATTCCAGATACCAAGGACTTCAAGCTTAGACCTGCAGGATCCTCCCAGAAGTGGCCCCAACCTCCTTTTCCAAATGCATTGCCTTTTTTTCTTTTTACCTCTGCCAGATCGAGCTATTCTGTTTCCTGTGTGTAGCCCTCAGTTTCCACCTCCTGCTCCTTTTCCTTCCTGGAGGGAATGCTGTGAAGTCCACATCAAATACCACCTTGCATTTTGACTGAACTGGCATTGCTCTCTCGCTTTTCTCTGCAATCCCAGCACTTTATCTGTACCTCTCTCGGTCACTAGTCACCTTCTCCCTAATATTATAATGACTCATGTCATTGTCCTCTTTCCGCTCAATTGTGAAGCAGACAAATTGTATTCGCCTAATACCTAGGGTTTCAAGTATTAGGTCATATTAAAGACATGTAATCGTCTTTTACTGATGATTTAAAGAATGCTAAAGCCAACCTCCTCCACCACTAAAGTTTAGCTCTTACCGGAAATGTAATGATTTGTAATATGAAATTATGAAAGCTGACTTTCTTAGAATATTCTCCTGTTCTGTGTTCATTTTCCATAGACGATTTTAAACTTGATTACAAAAGGCCAGTCTATACTTAGCGAGTCGAGAACAGATGAGCATTTTAAAACACTGGTTCTCAAACTTGGCTGCACGGGTGGAATCACATGGAGAGTTTTAAAAACACTGACCCTGTTGCCAGATTCCACCCCCAGAGCTTCTGCCGTAATTGGTTAGGAGTGTGGCCTGGGCTTTGGGAGGCTTCAGATCATCTCAGGTGGCTCTAATGAGCAGCGGAGTTCGAGAACCACTGTTTTTCACACTGATTTGCATTGAAGATCGCATCTGTTCCTGGGGATAACTTATTGTTCCTACATTGGAATCTGTGTAGTATGAAGCAGAAATTTGTCTTCACCTGTAATATATCCTCTCCCTCTCTTTCTTCTCCACTCCAAGAGAACAATCTTCAAAGGTTTTGACTGACAGAGCTCTTATCTCTGCCAGAAGAAAAATACCTGTCTCTTTCACAAATGTTCTGCTTTGGCCAGTTACCAACAAACAACAAAACCTTGAGTATAGAAAAATTTCCATGTGTGACTTGATAGAAAATACATTTGATTTGATACTGAAATTTGGAGATGCAGTAATGCCATTCATGGTATGAAGGCCTCAGAGTAGCTTTGTTCTTAATAAGGTCCAGCTAAACAAAAATTCGTAATGAAAATAGGTTGGGGCTTCCCTGGTGGCGCAGTGGTTAAGAATCCACTTGCTAATGCAGGGGACACGGGTTTGAGCCCTGGTCTGGGAAGATCCCACGTGCCGCGGAGCAACTAAGCCCGTGTGCCACAACTACTGAGCCTGTGTGACACAACTACTGAAGCCCACGTGCCTAGAGCCTGTGCTCCACAACAAGAGAAGCCACCGCAATGAGAAGCCCGCCCACCACAAGGAAGAGTAGCCCCTGCTTGCCGCAACTAGAGAAAGCCCGTGCGCAGCAAAAAAGAGCCAACGCAGCCAAAAATAATAAATAAATAAATAAGATAAATTTTTAAAAAAAAGAAAAGAAAAGAAAATAGGTTGGTTACTATCTAGGTAACCAACTATCTTGATTTTTTTCTAGTAATCATGTCTCCAGAAATAAATGTATAAAAAAGGGTTCTTTCTTTAAAGAGAAAGGAAAGAGAATAAGAGAGAAGCACGCAGGTATCAATCCGTTCATCCCAGACATTAGTAAGGTCCTCCGGCTTGTGCTCCATGGAACAAATTCTTTCCTTCTCTGTTAAAAATCTTAACCTTGGTCATTTCCTTAGAAACAGTATAGTAATATCTTTTGTTCTTGTTATACTACTGAGTTGGTGCCTATCCACTCTTTAGAAAAAGCTAGGTGTACATAAAAGTACTAAGTAAATCATCACACAGGGCTGCTTGCTATTTAAGATATTTATTTATCTAACAGTTCTGTCGAAGAAGCAGGACTGCAATGACATCACAACTTTAGCTTTTCCCACGGTGGCCCTGGTACACCTGCTCTGTAGGGCCAGTTCTCCAGCTCCTGGAAGAAATCTCCAGATTTATCCCCTTACTGATGTTTCATCAGAAGTCTTCCAGACACTTGAATCCCTGAAACTCTCTCAGTTCTGTCATTATCATGTCGAGGTTAGTTTATTCATCAAAACTGCCAACTTTATCAAAGCAATAGCTGGTGTGGGCAGAGCAGCCCTCAAGCTGGGCAGCCACTCTAGACTGATCTTTCCCAAGTGCTCTAGAGATACCCTCTCTCCCACCTCACATTTGCCTGGGGCTCTTTTACCTGCATTTTCTGATGGGCAGATAATAAGCCCTCCCTCAGCCCCCGGGCAGCCAGCTGGACCCCCCGCCCCAGCATCCTTCTAAATCCTTGCCAAGATCCAATTCAAGTATCTCTCACCGCAGAATTTTTTTTTGTTCATAATCCCAAGATAACTGGCTTTTCTCTGAACTCTCATGCCATGCTGTGCCATTCCTGGACCACTGATTTATTTACGGTACAGTCGCCAGTCTTATCTCGCCTGCTATACTCAGAGCTCTGTAAGAACTCTCATCGTTCATTTTTTTTTTATTGCTCACGACATACAGGATAAAAAAATGGTGAAAATATTTTTTAAAAGATCAAGGCATTTATAAAATGTGTAGTTATGTTATTATCCCATGTACTGTATACATAAACGTGTTGTCATTGAAGACATAGGGAAATTGCTCAAGTGTTTGTTTGATTTTGTTGATTTCATCAGGTTAAGGGGAAAAAGTAGATTGGTGTTTTTATAGTTTTTCACATATTTTTAACTGGAAACATGCAGTCACTTAGAGCAATTTATCAAAAATAATTTAAGTGGTTCCATGAAGTTATTAGCATATTTATTGTGTTATACCAAAGAGCAGGCAGCAAATTACTTATTCCCTTCAGCAAGGAACCCATTTCTAAAGACTGCTGGGATTTTAGAAGGACACTTTTTTTATCATTTAATTTTTACGTATATTTAATTCTTCCATTTTAAGAGCTTTTAGCATAATAGGCCCATTGCTTCCCTGTCTTCCCAAGGAAGATAATTCATTATTTTATTATCTTTGTTTGACCTAGTGTTAGCAGACACACCAGACTAAAACACAGCTTATTAAATATTTAAGAAATCATACTAAGGTGGCATTTGTGTCTTCTCTATAACAGCTGCTAGCTCTATCACTAGATCCTTTATTTCATTACATAAAATACATAGACATTGTTATCGCCATCAATCCAGTTAAAAATGGGCAAGGGTCAAACTATTTCCAGGAGCACCATATGGACTAAGTGTAGGAGTTCTAGATTAACCTCTTCGTGGTTTTTGAGGCAGTTCAATAAAAAATATTAAGTTGAGACACAGAGTTGTGTGCATTCATTATAGTTCTGTGAGAGAGCTCTTTTCCAACTCTTACCATTCTGAGATTTCAATTCTTCTTTTTGTCTATTTATTATTTCTTTTCCATTATGGTTTATCACAGGATATTGAATATAGTTCCCTGTGCTGTACAGTGGGACCTTGTTGTTTATCCATTCTATATATGCTAGTTTGCGTCTGCTAATCCTAAACTCCCACTCCATCCCTCCCCCACCTCCCCTCTCCCTTGGCAACCACAAGTCTGTTCTCTATGTCTGTGAGTCTATGTTTCGTAGATAGGTTCATTTGTGTCATGTTTTAGATTCCACATATAAGTGGTATCTTATGGTATTTGTCTTTCTCTTTCTGACTTACTTTGCTGAGTATGATAGTCTCTACGTTCATCCATGTTGCTGCAAATGACATTATTTCATTCTTTTTTTATGGCTGAGTAGTATTCCATTGTATATATGTACCACATCTTCTTTATCCATTCCTCTGTCGATGGACATTTAGGTTGTTTCCATGTCTTGGCCATTGCAGATAGTGCTGCTATGAACACAGGGGTGCATGTATCTTTTTAAATTATAGTTTTGTCAGGATATATGCCCAGGAGTGGGATTGCTGGATCATACCACAACTCTTCAATAGTTCTTTTTAAAAGGAAGTCGCATTTCTCTAATGATTAGTGATGTTGACAGAGGAATGGATAAAGAAGATGTGGTACATATATACAATGGAATATTACTCAGCCATAAAAAGAATGAAATTGAGTTATTTGTAGTGAGGTGGATAGACTATAGAGTCTATCATACAGAGTGAAGTAAGTCAGAAACAGAAAAACAAATACCGTATGCTAACACATATGTATGGAATCTAAAAAAAAAAAAAAAAAGGTCCTGAAGCACCTAGGGGCAGGACAGGAATAAAGACACAGACGTAGAGAATGGACTTGAGGACACGGGGAGGGGGAAGGGTAAGCTGGGACGAAGTGAGAGAGTGGCATGGACTTATATATACTACCAAATGTAAAATAGATAGCTAGTGGGAAGCAGCTGCATAGCACAGGGAGATCAGCTCGGTGCTTTGTGACCACCTAGAGGGGTGGGATAGGGAGGGTGGGAGGGAGATGCAAGAGGGAGGAGACATGGGGATATATGTATATGTATAACTGATTCACTTTGTTATAAAGCAGAAACTAACACACCATTGTAAAGCAATTACACTCCAATCAAGATGTTTAAAAACAAGGAAGTCGCGGCACAACTGAATAGGATGGGCTGACAGGATACACTCAGGTGGTGGCTCATGGGCATCCCACTAATTCTCCTCGGCAAAAAAGAGAGGCTTTTACACCACACACTAAATGTCTCATTTCTCCCTCACGTCTGAAGTCCTGGCCTCTTCCTGCCTTTTGCAGACTGGCCTTCATTCTGGTGAAAGGAGCCAGAATTGCTGGAGCTTCAAGCTCCAACAGGAAGAATCAATTTATTTGGGGGTTACCAAAGGAAGGATGACGCCTGACTCTACCGCAGCGGAGAGGATGCCAGCCCGCACATAGCCCAGAGGGTGCCATTGACGTCTTTTCATTCTGGTCTTAATTTTATCGTATTTACTATTAAGTCGTATAGATATAAAAATTACCTGACGACACCTAAGACTTTTGTTTTTGACAGTAAGTGTTGGCGCTCTCGCTGCTGAAGCCGACAGAGCGTGCAGCTGATCACGTGAACTGCCCGTGTTCTCTTCCGCATCGGGGCTCAGATGACCTGACTTTAAAACACCCTCTGCCCATACTGATCCTGCTGCTAAATTACAAATAAAACTCATCTCCTTTAGGAAGCATAAAAATGGTGGTGCATCAGTCTCCCTGTAGGGGAGGACACAAATCTCCCACACCCCAAATTACCGGAAAAATATTTTATATATTTACATATATATACCCAGATGTATTTTATATTTGAAGAATATAAGCATTTCAAAGCATATGAAACAAACTGCAACAATTGTGAAACCTAAGCCGGTTTGATTTGTGAGCATGGAAAACTTTCCTATTTTTTCATGAAGATAGGAACTAAAAACAAAGAAAGTAAAATTGATTAAAAACTATGATTGATCACGAGGAAAATCCATCGTCACACTCAAATAATCAGTGTCCAACTTTTTAAGCCATGCTATACTTATGCCAGGAAGCCCACCCAGATGAACACCAAATATCTAATCTCTTTACCTTACATTCTTTATTCAGATGGTTGTTTCCCTGTAGTCGGTATAATGGAAAGCACAGCACACAGGCGTTATAAGCAGACACTCTCTTTCATGGCTCTGCCTCTTAATCACTGTATGACCTTGGCAAGATAACTGCCACGCTCCGAGCCTCAGTTTCTTCATCTGTTGAAATGAGAATGCAATTTCATGATTCCTCTTCTGGAATCTTGGGGCCAGATGAGTTTTAGAATTCAGGATTGTTAAAGAATATTTATTTTAGAAAGATAACAGTGCATATACAAGTGTTACATAAAAGTGCCAGCAGGGTCTGGAACAGCATTCTATAATCAAACACATTAGTAATTCTGCAGTAAAACGTGCATAGTCACACTTACGGGATGAAGTGTATAAGCATGTCAGATTTGTCACTAGAAGTTGCGTTTTTCAGAACTTTTGGGTAAATGAACCTGCGCCAACCCCTACTTTGAGAATGTCTTTGTTCAGCAAATAGCAATTGCTCCAACAATGGTAGCTGTTGTTTTTATTTGAATTGATGGCAGATAATGTAGACTTCATCTCTTATACAAATTGGAATGTGAATAAAGGAGTTCTACTCAACATACCCCTCTGATTCCCATTGGATTTTTTTAAAAGGCCATCACCGTACTTCTAAAAATGGTGATGAACTTCGCTCTTCAAGAAGATATTCACAAGAGGGCATCGGTGCCTTCTCAAGTAATTTTAGACCCTCATATGTTACTCTGCTGAGAGATGATGGATAAGTTTAGAATTACAGTTTCAGAGCAGTAAATGAGTTTTCCATTACCTACAGTTAAAATTAGTACCAAGAAATTTTTAGCTTTCTCTCTTTTTTTTTTTTTTTGCCTTAATTCTTCCTTGAGGGGATAAAAATCAATCACTTTACTAGTTCAGCTACTGTCTGAATGCTCTAAAGTGATTGATGGGGTGTGTGCTAAGTTTTGCTTGCCAGCTTATGCTTGATGGGACCTGAGTCCAGGAGTTTTCAGCTCACTGGTGTGCCAGGGTCCATGTGAGGTGTCCCACAAGCAGTTTTACCCGTAATAAAGTACCAGAGTTTGTAAATTACTTAAAAAATAAATGGGTGATTATTTCAGGGTACCCGCAGATAATATCCCTCTCACTTTCTTAGGTTCTAATATACTTTCTTAAATGGAAGAGAAAGGGAGGGAGTTGTGCAGGAGTGTGTCTTGAATGAATGTCATTCCTCACGTCCTGGCAGGAGAATTTTCTTTTGAGAACCTCTCTTCTGGCATATCTGCCTGTTAATCAAAGTATGTCGATTCTAATCTTTTTTAAGTATGTGTTTTATGTTACACTTGAAAGAGTAATTTTTTTAAAATTTCTTTTCTGGAAGTATGGTTGATTTACAATATTGTGTTCATTTCTGCTATACAGCAAAGTGACTCAGTTATACATATATATATTCTTTTTCATATTCTTTTCCATCATGGTTTATCACAGGATATTGAATATAGTTCCCTGTGCTATACAGTAGAAACTTATTGTTTATCCCTTCTATATATGATAGATTGCATCTGCTAATTCCAAACTCCCAATCCTTCCCTCCCCCCACCTCCCCTCCCCCTTGGCAACCACGAGTCTGTTCTCTATGTCTGTGAGTCTGTTTCTGTTTCATAAATAGGTTCATTTGTGTCATATCTTAGATTCCACATATAAGTGATATCATATGGTATTTGTCTTTCTCTTTCTGACTTACTTCACTTAGTATTAATATAATAATCTCTAGGTCCATCCATGTTGCTGCAGATGGCATTATTTGATTCTTTTTTATGGCTGAGTAGTATTCCATTATATATATACACCACATCTTTATCCATTCATCTGTTGATGGACATTTAGGTTGTTTCCATGTCTTGGCTATTGTGAATAGCACTGCTATGAACATAGGGGTGCATGTATTTTTTGCATTATAGTTTTGCCTGGATACATGCCCAGGAGTGGGATTGCTGGGTCATATGGCAACTCTATTTTTAGTTTTTTGAGGAACCTCCATACTGTTTTCCATAGTGGCTGCACCAATTTACATTCCCAGCAACAGTGTGGAAGGGTTCCCTTTGAAAGAGTAACTTAAAAAAATTCTTACTGGCAATTGCTTCATCTTTTTGTGGTAAAATAGACACAACATTAAATTTACCATTTTAACCATTTTTAAGTGTATAGTTTTGTGGCATAAGTACCTTCACATTGTGGTACAGTCACCATCACCATCCATCACCAGAACTTTTTCAGCTTCCCCAACTGAAACTCTGTACCCATTAAACACTTAACTCCCCATTCCCCACTCTCTCCAGCTCCTAGCAACCACCATTCTGCTTTCTGTCTCTAAGAATTTGACTCCTCTCAGTACCTCATGTAAGTGGAATCGTGCAGCATTTGTCCTTTTGCGACTGGCTTACTTCACTTAGCAGAACGTCTTCAAGATGCATCCACTTTTTAGCATCTGTCAGGATTTCCTTCCTTTTTTTTTTCTTTCCCTTCCTTTTTAAGACTGAATAATTCTCCATGGTATGCATATATATACCCATGTTGTTTATCCATTCGTCCATCAATGGACACTTGCCTTACTTCCCCTTCTGGCTGTTGTGAGTGGTGCTGCTCTGGGCATGGGTGGAGATAATTGTCTTGAACTAGTATAGTTATTACTTGTGTGTTCAGAGATGCTCATATCATCTTAAAACTATGCCTGTTAAAATGCTAACTTGGCTATTTAAAATCTCAATATCAGAAATTCAGCATAAATAGCAATTTTAAATTTAAGATTTAACTGTGAAACCCTGATATTTAACCTGTTGCCTACCTGTGAATTATTAAGGTGCCAACCTCTGTATGAAAAGGGCTTTGGAAAGGGGGTGCTTGGGCTTTTCTGACTAAGGACCAAACAAGAGCATCACCAGATAGTTTTCTCATGTCAGGGCCTGAAGTCCAGTTCTAACCTCAGAATCTAGGGCATACCAGAAAGGAAAATGGTTGGTTTTCCTATTGAATTATTTTTGAGTCTCAAAGTGTCGCTCTTCTTATCTTGCTGCCTTTTCCCATATGACAGTCCCTCAAGTAACCACCAAATAGTCTCCTTCCAAAACGGGAATAATGAAGATTTACAACATAGGGAAAACTGTTATTTGCCAAGCTCATGATACGTTGTGAAAATAAGACAGGCTATGTCTGCTAAAACGTTTTGAATCCTGACAAACACAGAGTGAAGAACCAATGTCTCTTTCAGTTGTAAAATCAGAGAATGCAGTAGGTAGAGTATGGTTGATTGCTATGCTGGGAAAGCTTGCTAAGGTTTCTAGCACATTCAAACCCTTTTATATGGCTACAAAATTTTATTTATTCCTTCCTAATCCTAAAGTGCTATGGTGATAAAGGCTGGATCTTGTAGCTATGGGATGAAATAGCATCAGGGTCATATTTTCAATTTTGGTACAAATTCGAATTTGCTTTCAGCCCAGTTTCTTTTATGTTTAGCTCAATTTCTTTTATGATTTGGGCATATAGGCCTTTGATCATTTACCTAATGAAGTGTATTATTACTCATTACACTTTTGTCTAGCTTTGCATTCATTATCCTTTCAGATACATAGCTGTGTCATGTTTGAGTGTATAACCTGTAGGAGGCATGTCCCATCCTTCTTATGACATCCAGACCACCTCCCCCATCACACACTCCCACCCTCCCCATCAGATCCTTCCTTCAGCCTGTCTGGAATAAAACAGTGACCCAAGACAGACAGGCCCCTGCTCTCAGAGAGTTTATCGCCTTCTAAAGGGCAGAGGGACATTAGCAAAATAAGCACACTACATTCGTACAATTACAAACTGAAATCAGAGCTGTGAAGAAAAGAGAGATGTTTCAAAAGGAGGTTGTAGACCATAGTCGTTATAAACACAGACTCTAAAGCAAAGCCATGGCCGGGCCATATTGGAGGCTGAAGCATAAAGGAGAAAATCAGTAATACTGTCTTGTCTTTATTTAAATTTTTGATATTTCTTCAAATGGGTGTTTTGCATTAATTAGTTTTTCAACTACTGCTCTAAGATATGTTTTATCTCGATTACTGAGTTTTTTGGCGCCCCTTGAAATTTTGTACCTAAGGCCAGTGCCTTACCTCACCCTCGTCCTTCAGAGCCCTGCTCTGAAGCCAAACTACCTGAGTTCAAGTCCTGGTTTTGCCACTTACTGGCTGTGTGACATTGGGCAAGTTGCTTATACTGTGTGCCTTAGTTTCCTCGTCTGTAAATGGGGATAATAACAGTACTTCATAGTGTCATTAGGAGGATTAAAATAAGTTAATATTTGTAAAGCAATAGAGCAGTTCCTGGCACAAAGTGTATTTAAGAAGTGTAGTAGGGAATTTCCCAACAGTCCAATGGTTAGGACTCCGCAATTTCACTGCTGAGGGCCTGCGTTCAACCCCTGGTCGGGAAACTAAGATCCCCCAAGATGTGTGGTGCAGCCGAAAAAAAAAAAAAAAAGTGTAGTAAAAGAACATGCCTCTAGACTGTTTCAGATACTGAATAAGTGATTATCAACTGGATCCCAATGTCTGCACTCACCAGGCAGGTTCCCCCCACCACCCCCATTTTTGCTAAATTTATTCATATGCTCAGGACAGTCTCATAGCTAACGTGGTTATATGTTTTAAAAATGAAGGACTTACTAATTGCATTTCCTCTTTCCCCATCTTATTATTTTTTACTTTGAAATAAGCAGGGAGATGGTGGGAATTCTGGTCCACCATCACCCACAGGCAACTGCCCCTTTGGGGCCCTTTCAGAGACATGGAACACTTCCTGGACTTGTGTTTTTTTTCTCCCACTGAGGCAATTTCAGCCATCTCTGCATGATTGCAGTGTTGGTTTATGAGCTGCTGACAAGCCCAACTTTCGATTCTTACCCTTACTTACTCACAAATTTTTGGGGTAGTCTTTGCAGGGCACTGCACACAGATAAACAGGCCCCACTCACAAATAAACACAAATAAAAGGGGGAGGGGTGATTGGGAGGGAAGGACTGGGAGTTTGGGGTTAGCAGATGCAAACTAGTGTATATAGGATGGATAAACAACAAGGTCCTACTGTATGGCACAGGGAACTATATTCAATATCCTGTGATAAACCATAATGGAAAAGAATATGAAAAAGAATATATATATGTATAACTGAATCACTCCGCTGTACATCAGGAATTAACACAACATTGTAAATCAACCCTATTTCAATAAAATTTAAATAGATAAACAGACCAGCCCCTTGTCAGGATCCCCACTTACAAAATCCACTGCTTCTCTTCCGGTCTTTGGGGAAACTCATGGCTTTCTGCTAGCATTTATTTTTAGTACCATTTTACATTCCACTCATGGTGATTCTACAAAGACTAATGTGCTTCTTTTTTTATTCATGCAAAAGCACTTTTTTGAAGACAATATCATCCCCTTATCTTTTATGGCAAGGCTGTTGTGTTTATACTTCAGTAGTACAAAAAGTAAATGGAAAAAAATTCCTAATTTAAAAAGTGGAGAAATGCAGCGTACATTAATTTTACTTCTTCAAAATATTAATGTGAAAGTGGCTAAATACAGTTTCAATTTTTAAAAAATTCTGATGTGCACTAATTTATTCCATAAGACTGGGGGCAGCTATAGGCAGGAATTTAATGATCTGTACAGATTTCCGACTAACCAGGTAATATTTTTGCTGCAGTAGATTCTGTATAATAACTGCCCTAAGGAAAATAATGTTATACCATGGAAGAAGCGAGCTTTATCTCATAGTGAATAAATGGGTTCTTTCCTATTTTACTCTCAAGCTTTGAATGAACAGTTTCTAGCTAGAGGGCCACTGGACTGGAATTAGTATCCCCCGTTGATGAGCTCTATTCATATTCTGTCTGAGATTATATGTAAGGCTCTTTCTGTCTCTTATAAAGAACCCAAATAAGCTGAACTTTAAATGCATTGTTCCAATTGAAATAATAAAGCATTAAAAATGAAAATGTTTCCCTTTAAGGATATATGTTTAGTGGTTACACTTATTAAAATGTCGTTAAACTTAGAGTATTTGTAATGAAACCCTCAATAATTAAAAAAAAATTTTTTTTAATTGAAGTGTAGTTGTTTTACAATGTTGTGTTAGTTTCTGGTGTAGAGCAAAGTGATTCAGTTATATATATATGCACACACACACATATATATGTATATATTCTTTTTCATATTCTTTTCCATTGGTTTATTACAGGATATTGAATCTAGTTCCCTGTGCTATACAGTAGGTCCTTATTGTTTATCTATTTTATATACAGTATTTTGTGTCTGCTAATCCCAAACTCCTAATTTCTCCCTCCCCCACCCCCTTTCCCTTTTGGTAACAGTAAGTTTGTTCTCTATGTCTGTGAGTCTGTTTCTGTTTTTGTAAGTAAGTTCATTTGTATTATATTTTAGATTCCACATATAACTGATATCATATGGTATTTGACCTAAATAACCTTTTATGGTTATTTAAAGAATACCTTTATATGGACAAATGTAATCAAAAGTCCTTATTTACATCTACATTCTCTCTGGAAGCTGCGGGATTCTCAGGCCCCAGGGCCAATAGCCTTGACTGAAAGCATGTGGTTGCCAATTGGAAGAGAATTGCTGTGGTTACACAGTGTGCCTCTCTGCCACAGCAAAATTAAAGGATTGCTGGGAAAAAATTCTCCATAGGGTCTCTTGCACGTCTTGGAAGCAGAGGCACTGGCTACCCTTTGTTCCAGGCTCTCTTTTTGGTGATGTTTGTATATGAACCCCCTGAAGAGGCAGAGAAAGTGTTTCCCTCTAGAGCAAAGAGCAGGCACGCTTACAGCCCATTATAAAAGATTCAGGTTCCCTAAGCTCACAGTTCCTCTCCTGTAATGAATCTGCTGAGTGTACAAGTGTCACCTGGCCCTGTACATATCACCCTGTAGTAACTGGAACCTTGGGAGCCAGGGCAAGAAAATGCTGATACTCTGGATACTCTGGCTGTTACAGTTGCTGAACCTAATAAAGTCTTGGTCTTTGACCCAGGAGTCTCGTGTCCTTTATGGGCATCTCAAAACTGTAGCAGGCTAACTTGTTAGCTTGTGAATGAGGGAAAATCTCAGATCCTTTGCACTTATTGGCAGGAATGTCCGTTCAAAAACAGATAAAGATGATCGCCAATTTTTTCCCTTTACGGGATCCCAAGGGGATGGTGGTGGGTTTAGGGATAACACGGCCTGGAGTGTAGTGTATGAATATGCATGGGTTGACAGGACATCAATTCTCAATGTACAAGGTGGTGTGAGTTGCAGACAATAATTGGTATTTCTCAAAGGGTGAAGGAGGTTGCCTTTTCATGAAGACTTTGTGCACCCAGGGACAAAGAGGATGCTGGATGATTTGGAATTTTTCTCTTTTGGCTCAGATTCTCAAGAAAAACATTATCTAAATTTACCTAGAGCAATGACTAATTTACTACATGCAATGACTGGCTTACTATTGGAGATGGTGGATAATCATAATAAGCCTATAACAGCTCATTTTAACCATCATACCCAAGCCTTACCATATCAGGACACCCAAGTCT